>NC_077223.1:33363163-33450803 GCF_024763615.1 Phlebotomus papatasi | reverse complement strand
ATTAGAAGCAACGCCCTCACATTACTGTCAATTCAATTGCATAGTGTTCATTGAAGTAAGATATATATAAGAAAAAAAATTACCTCCACCAAAAATTGGTAATTTCAGCAATTTCTTGATACTCGGATTTCGACGAACAGTGGTTGGATTGATGGCAAGTGACATAGTTGACTCACTGTTGACGTCCACTTTGTCTTTCAATCCCATTGCAAGCGTTTGCATTGATGATTGAAAATTTATTTTAGTACTTCACCAACCGACAAAATGTATCACTTGATATTATTCCTTTCACACTTGATCCACTTCAAATCTTCACAATTTCCTGTTTTTACAGAATAATTTTCACTAATATATATTATGGAATTTTCTTCACATGATTCCCCAACTCATTTTTCCTTGATCCCCAACGTTATTGATCCTCTTGTCTAATTTTCTCAAATCTCAAATACAAAAAGAACTCATATTAGATGATAGGAAAAAATATACAATTTTAACATAAACACACCAGCATCAAAATTAATTTGTCGACTGAAAGATTTATGCATTCACAAGTTCCTCAATGGACACGCAGTAAGTTCAAACAGACAGTAATACACGAATTTTGCTATATTGCGAGTGAAAAGGAAGGCACTGACTAATGTTTTCATGAGGAAGGAAGAAAAAATATCTACTTGTGATACTTTGGGTTATGCTCTATCAACCTTGAAATGATAATCCCAGAAAATAGAGTCGAAAAAAATTCAATATTTGATTGCAGAGTGAGAAAAAAGGCGCAAAATACACTAAAACAAAAGAGATAAATTCTTAAGAGTAAGCATCTTCGTGGAAAATTGCAATAAAGACACTGTTTTATTTTTGTTATAGTCTCACATACATATTCATTTTCATTTTATATATATAACTTTGATTGTATCATTTAATATTATCCAAAAAGGACTAAAAAAAAGTGGAGGCAAAATATCCAAGCTGTCCGGAGCACCGGAACTCGCGAATTAGATACTAAGGTAAAATGGGCTAATTTGGAATAATGTCTAATTTGGAAAACAGTTTTAGATGGCAAAAAGAAAAAACAACGAAGAAGTACTCTTGAATCTAAAGCCTTGTACTTCTTCGTGGTTTTCTTTTTGATCATCTAAAACAGTGAAAAAATCTGAAAATTCCAAAATAGACATGATTCCGAATTACCTCATCTTACCCTATATCCCAAAAGTAATTTCACATTATTCATCTAACGATTGGAATAGCGATCTTAACTCATGAGGAAAAGTATGCTTGTATATTCACGAGTTCGAGCATTTCGCATTTTGTCTAGGGTAAATGTGCCAAATTTCGGCATAGTTGCATGCAAGCGTCAAAGTCTCAAGTTTGAAGTGTAATATTTTAAATACAAAATGATTTTTTTATTCTTTCTTTTATAAGAGTGTTGCTTGGAACCTTGTAAAGAGTTTCCCGTCTTTATTTACTCTAAAATCATTCTTAATACATTTTAAAATGAATAAAAATATAGACATAGCTTTGGTGCCCTATTTCGGCCACCTTCATTCTCATAGTTCCTTGCCCTTCAGGAATTCTTCCAATATCTTTTTCACGTCATCTCGTTTGCCGAAGCTACATTTTTTGTTATTCTTTTGCATTGTATAATCTCTAGAGTACGTAAAAGCTAAAAGTTCATGGAAATTCGAGGAACAAAAAAGGTGGCCGAAATTGCAAGCTGGCCGGAATTTGGCACACTTACCCTATGTACTATTTATTTTTATTAATTTACTTTAAATAGAGTAAATACAAATTAATTTCTGCGTTAATTAGGTAATTCTGAACCAACAAAGGGAAACACACGACACGAAAAAGTACAAGACTCAATAGTATACTCTATACGCTACAGTATTCTTCTTTGTCTTTTCTTTTACAAATCTGAAACAGTGAGGAAATCCTGAAATCTCAGCAATAGATTGATTTCTCAATTAACCTATTTTTCCATACTGGGGCATAACCTGTTCATTGCCGTTATGCAACCAATTGTTTGAGAACAAATTTTGTTAACCAATTCCGTAGAAATAAATTAAACTCCGTATAGGAATTTATCATTACAATACAAGTTGATTTTACAGGTTCATAACCGGTAGTAACCGATTGAATCTTGCTCGAAATTCCAAGACCTTTTTAAAGTAACCTTACTTGCCCCAAGTGGTTGGGAAATACGTCCTTTAGAACTGAGAAAAAAAAAACGTTTGAACATGAAAAAGTATTGGAAGATATGATTCTCAACTGCATAGCGGAAAGTGCCCATGCTTTGAAAGGTCCCAAGCTTGAAAATAACTAAATTTTTTCTATGTTTTTCAATAAATATGACTTATTGCAACCATATTTTAAAAACTAGGAGAAAGTGTCCTGTTTTTAAAATATATTGCGGAGTCACATTTATTAACATAGGAAAAATTTAGTAATTTTAAAGCTTGGGACCGTGCAAAGCATGGGCACTTTCCCCTATAGACGAAATATACCTACTTAGCCAACATCTAAAACTTATCAGAAAATGAAAAAAATGCAGAATGCATTTCTGAGATATAAAGAACAAGTCCTTAAGAGGGATTCTGTAAGTGATGAGATGTATTTTAGATTGCTCAATCGGGATAGGGGAAAGGCTCATAATTTTGTCCAGTTTCTTATTTTGGACACTTTGAGGATAAAATTGGACACTAAAAATAAATTGATTAAAATGATGGATTTTTATTCCAATATTTGATGAATAATGAATTATATCTAGATATTTGTTCTTTTTGGTGGATTTTTACAGTAAATTCGTTAAATTTTGAATATGATTTGAGATGTGAGCAATTGCTTACGAGAAATATGACAAGACTTTGTGTTTACTTCAGTCTTATTTAGCTGTGGTGAAGTACTAACAATGTTTCTTCGCTTTTTTTGAGTGATATTATTGAATATTCATTGAATATTGTGTTGATTCACGTTAGTGGTGATTTGTACATTTGACCTGAAGTGAGATTTGCCTTGTGAATTAGATTTTTCGTGTGAAAAATGGGAAATTTCTTAAGACATTTACCAGTGAGGTGATACTCCTTATTTTGGACAGGTGTTTTTCTCTGGAAATTTCGTGAAGTTTTAGCTTTTGTGATGACTAGGTTGGACGAATGCCTGGAGAAACAAAGGAGCATCATCTCTACGAAAGAGATGTAGCGAGAAAAGCCTTGAAAGGCTCCCGGAAAGGCCAGGGAATGAGCGAATCCGCACGTACTTAGAGTACCGAAGTCAACTCCCTTTAATGAATGATATGGAAAGTTTCCGCGCTTCTTGTGACACTCTACGTTTCCCTTACATGAACAGGAAGAGGACTTGGTAAGATTGGTTCATTAAATGAAGAACAATGGGCATCCTGTTGAGGCGGATTAGCTGTCCAAATTTACAGCCAAGTTGTCCAAATTAATAACCAAGTTGTCCAAAATTCGAGTTAAATTCACCTCTAAATATCAATTCATTTTGAAACGTATTAAGACTAATTTTAGTAAAAATGAGATGATAAATAGCTTGCCAAGTTTCTAAACAACCCTTCTGAAAAGAGACTAACAAAAAAAGTCAATTAGTATTGAAAAATATCGCACTTGAAACTTGGAACATCGATGCTTATAAGCAGACCGGACAAAATTATGAACCTTTACCCTATGTTATAACTGGTTTTCTTGCACTTAATATCTCCCAAATACGAAACGTTCGCATTTATGATGCTCATGACTTCACGAAATATTCAAAATAATATTTTATGCTCGGTATGAATTTTGTCCAATGAAAAGAATTTCGAATAAAGTATACGTCCCTAATTGAAAAATAACATTTTTTATACATAGACTTTTTGGTTGAAATACACAAATATCCACAATAAAACAGTGTAAAAATATAACCAAATTGCAATAGTCGTAAATTTTGCTATTATATTAACAATTTTAAATTTTATAATTTTGTTGAAAATAAATTGAAAATTTATTTTTACAATTTTTAATTATATACAAATAAAATGTTTGTTTTCATAATATTAGTGTTAAAATTTTACACATTTCTTTTACGCTTTAGTTTAATGTAAAAACTAAGGTTCTGCTAATTTATGCAAAGGTCGACTTATGACAGGTGGTCCCAGAAAACCCCATATCGCCATATCCAACCGTTTGGCCTCTATAAGATCTATTCACGTCAAAGAACGGTCAATATGAGGTTATTTTTTTTCAAACCCAAATTCAAAATTCAATAATGTGAAGTACGAATTGCTTGATCCTCGACTATATTCGCCAGATTAGCTTCCAGACAACCCCCAAAAAAGTTAATGGTTCTGTTACACATTTTTCACTAACTAAACATCCTGCCACTTAGGCAAGGTATACTCCAGACTCCAGACACTTTCTATCATTGCGAGATAGAAGAATCTTCAGCTTAAGGAAAGTAAATGAGGAACAAATGTTACGACTCTGAGAATGCCTCCTTCACGTGCCGGAGGTAAACACCAAACTAACACCAACTAAATATAATCCAGGGAAGTAAACTAATCTCATCTTTGCTCTCTCATCTAAGCAAAAAAAAAACACAACCGAGGAGATCCACAATTCTTCACCCTCTGCGTCTAGCATGCCCAGATACTCTCATATGATTGAAATTGAAATACAACCTCATAGTTGAAATAGTATGAAAAAATAAGAAGCAGATGGCATGAGCCACCTTCATCTGCTATTTCCATTTTACATCGTCTCTTGAACCATTTTTTTTCTATAACTTTTCACTCTCAGTGCATCATACAACTTTTACATAATAAACATTCCCTTATACTTTCACCACTTTCTGTAAAATCATTCAATCACTGCACAATTTTCACCATAAAAAAATATAGACTTTTAAACTGGGTAAAGAATCATGTTGAACAGAAATAAACAACATTTAACCCTCACTGTCATCAAGGATTTTAGTAAATGCAACGATTGGCGATTTTTTTTTGTATATTTTTCACAAATATTATTATTGATAGATGATCGTGAATTTACATATTTCCGTTTTACTTTCTTAATGTCTCTTATCTTTCTTCAGTAGACTGTCTGTTTCTTTTCTCTAAATATAGTTCAAGGAAAAATCGAAGAACTGTAGTAGATTGACTTAGAACATACATTAAACTTCATTACTTCTGCACATCTTTCATTTCTCTCTCTATCTCCCTTGTCTTTTCAATTCTATCTCACTTTTTTCCGCAACTCTTCTACACACAATTCTATTTGTGTCCAATATTGAGAATACACAAGACTAATGTCTAATGCACACAACATTATTTCTTTCATTCCCCGCATTGAAATACATCCAATGTTTATTAATTCTAATTATATGGGAATAAACACAAACACATGTTCCTTCCGAAATTTTCACCATTTCTACCCAACCACTCCGATATTCAATCATTTTTACTCCAATAAAAAAAGAGATATAAAATTTATAAAAACATACATAACACATTGAATAGCTTTAAAGAGTTGCTATTGAAAAATGATTACGATTATTTAATAGCAAATTATCTAAAAGGCCGTAAAGGTGCGTATTTTTAAACTAACTTTGGTTAGTTAAAAAATTTCAAAGTATCACTAGTAAACTAATGAAATGTGTTCTAGTAAAACACTAGAATGTTTTATTTTTCAAGTTTAGGAACATTATACTAACTTCAATAGGGTCTATTCCTAAGAAAATTTAAACATTATTAAAAATATAATAGCTGAAATTTTAAAGCAAAAGTCAAACTTTTAAGAACTACAAGAACTACAAGAACTATAATAACTTGAAAAACTGCAGGAATAAAGAATTACTACTAAAGTTGCCACTACTCAAGTTATAGGGGAGACTGGGGCAAAAACTCACAAATCGAAAATTTTAAAATTCAATATCTTCCAAGATAAATAAGATAGCGGCTTAAAATTTTTTTTCCATAGATAGCCTCCATAGGTCTTCTTCAATGTCGTAAATTTGTTAGAATTTGAACAAGGAATTTAGAAAATAAAAAAAATATCGAAATTTTTAGCACTATTTTTTAAATATTTTCCGTGGAGAAGATATCAATTATTAGCTACTTATATTAAATTTGATACACTGGTGAATATTTCCCAAATTATCTGGATATTCTTTGAATATGAAACCACTATCTATTTTAGAATTTTACAAAGATTCTTTTCTCCAGAAATCCTTTTATTAAAAACGACCACTTGGGGTAAAAAGTAACAAAAGCTATGGAGCAAAAGTAAAAGAAACCGAAACAATTTCTGATGTCCCACGGTGAAAACAAACGTTAACGCTATGTGCCTGATGATGTGCCTATATTATTATGATGTGCCTAACTATTATGCCTGATAGTATTTGCCCCAGCATTTTTGAGAATGGTCACAAAATTACCTTTTAAAAAACGGCTCGATAAATATATTTCCTTACAAAATAGAGGAAAATTATTTTCACAGAGTTGTAGAGCGGTAAATTTCCTATAAAACTGTGCTAATAAGAAATTCTGGAGGTACTGTAGCTTGTAAAAAAATAAAATATCCGTTTTGTGACTTTTTGCCCCAGTCTCCCCTACTGTACGTAACTTCAAAACTTTTCATAGCGAACAGTTCATGAAATTACAGAAGAGGTTTTTCAATCTCTAGAAAATACAAGAAAAGTATTCACTCAAGACCATTTGAGCCAATTAGCGAACAGGCGATCCACTTAGTGAACGCTAACTTATTTCAGTATTATCATTATTTTATAAATTTTCTTTAATATTTTTGATAATTTTTTTTATGTTTCCTAATAAAACAGTGAATAATTCTATGGATTTAGAAGAAGTAAAAAAGAATTTCGTCAGTCCAAAAACAAGCGTTTAAATTGCACTCTACGGAAAACGATCCGGTTACCGCACCTTACTATATGTAGGCTTTTAATGAACATGCATCTTCTACATTCTCAATATCTCAATCAATCACAACCTAATAATAAATCGAAAATTTAATTTTTATCACAAAGTGAAGTCTATTAGCAACATTCTGTGAATATTACATTCCTATTTCCTATTTATTGAAAATGTCCATTAAACAATTACAAATTGGCCTTTGAAAATTATATTATCGCGAGACATAAATATCACAAAAAGTTCATTATTCTCTCATACAAATAGTAACAAACACGTTAAATTAATTAATTTGTAATTTGCTTGCAATAATGTGGAATGCAGACGAAATTGAAAATGCTTCCTTCCATCGAGAAATTGTTACTATGCCGATATACTTGTGAAGCCTCGGCAAAATTCATCTATTTTACGAATGGTTACGTATTTCCTGAGAAATAAATCTACTTTCAAGATGTTGCATACTGCAAATAAACTTAATAACATCCGATCAAGCAATTGGACAAATATCTGCGTAAGCTCCAAATGAACTTCATCGTTGCCAATTATGCAGATAAAATTATTCTTATTTTAGTTATTTATATTAAACACAAAAAATAAACATGATTTATTGTACTATTATTTATTGTCAAATAATATAATTAAATCTGTATTGCACAGGATGAAATAAAAGTAGTAATATAAAAGAAACGGCCATTCAATAGAAATCAATAATTTTTAATATTACGAATTGAATTGAACAAACATAAAGGATTTGTCCTATTAACCTATATCCCTCCTCACTAACTTCTTTCCGTTTTCCTCCTCCACCAAGTCGTTCTATTTTCACGTTTCAAAGACCAACTCCACACACATAGATTGTTATTCACACAGATTTACACTGGTATTTTATGGTATCTTCTGAGGTAGACAGACATTTTCAATTAGTGATTTATGTAAATAATCATTTAAATTAAAAAATAAACAATGACTGCATATTTTAATATTATAAATAAATTCATCATAGTCCGCATAACTACGGAATACCATAATTTTTTTTATTTAAATTTACCATATTACAACGAATTTTTTTGTAAGCTTACTTCAAAAAAATTAATTTAAAAAAGTCTCTTTTAGAATTTATAATCAGTTTAATTTTTCGTATCGTAAAAAGTCGAATTTTAAGAATTTTCATAATTTATGGTTCTGGAACTCTTCATCAGAAAAATTTCATAAAGTGAAAATTCACATCTCTTTCTTTCTCAAAGATTCTGCATATTTCTATCTTACTCTTTCGTACTCTTCTTCTTCTTTTTATTCTTTAAGTCCGAAAGAATGGGATACGCTTATGCAAATCTTTTCAGAAAGAAAAGAACGCGAATTTTGATTTCAGGAAATTTTTACTGATTTAAAAGTTATTTCGAAAGGATTATATTCATTATGTCAATTTAAATTCCCACAAAAATAGACCACGCCCAGTAAAAGACAAATATAACAAACATTTTTCTACCAAACGTGCTGCTAACTACAAAATAAAATACAAAAAGGGCGGTACTGTAGATGCCTTTGGAGCTGAACTTTTCACTTTTTTGTTCGTAAGCGTAAAAATAGACCTCACTGATCAGATCTTCCATGTCAAATCGGTAAAGACTATCCTTAACACTAAACCTATCGACCGTTTCTGGTCGTTTGTCCTAGCGTGCTCGGTCAAATGACAGACAGGACAGACAGATCGCGGTAGGATAGGATACTCAACAAATTTTTCTTGGAAAAGAGGAAAAAATTAAAATTTAAACACTGAAAAAATATTACATGAATATTTTAAGAAATTCATAAATGTTGATAGTGACATTGTGCCGTTTAAATATAATGGGAAAATGAATGGCCAAAAGTACTTACACAGCCGAAAAAAGTAAGCTCTTTTAGCCACATCCGATTTTCATTTAATTTGTTAGAAAATCTTATTAAGAATGATATCACAATAAAATTTAGTAAATTAAGAAATAGACTTTCATTGAATAACATCAAATATTTTCGTCAAAAATATGAAATAATGCAAAACAATTTCTCTTAACATTAACAAATTTCTTAAGAATCCCATGTTTTTTTTTAGTGATCGTTCACCTTGTCGAGAATTTCTGTCAATAACTTAGAATTAATCAAGTTGATACAAAATCAAATATGGTTTTCTAATTCGTTAGATTAGAGGTCACGAAATAATACTCATTTTCCTGTTCTAAATAAACTCATAATTGCCTTACAATGTGATTTTGCTTTAGGTGGCCAAAAGTGCTTACATGGTCAAAAGGGCTGACTCTACCCTATGACTTAAATTTTGGGGGATAAGAAATCGCGATGAATAAATATATCTTGATAGTCAAGAGAGATAAAATTAGGCATTTTGAATTATTTCTTGTGAATACCAGTGTATTACTGCACATACCTTAACAACGTTCTTATTTCTACCAATATTGCTGTATCAATGCCAATTAATCAATATGATACACTATTGTAGAGTGAAGTACTCCTCGATTGACACGTAAATAAATATATAGTCCCCATCCTCCTGTTCACCCCACATCCCCAACCTGATATGTGCAATTTTGCTTACAATATCAATCACCCCCTCATGTGTACAGGGGCACAACCCCTTAGCAATAATGCCATATCGAACTTATAGACGATAAGGTATAAGCTAGTTCATATATCTTTGTAAATTTCCACTGGTTGTTTATCTATTTTGTAGAGCATTTTCAAAGTATATCACATTATATCAATATATATCACATCACTCATCTGACAGAAGGGTTAATGCACAGAATAAAAGCCCCTATGTGTACCGTTTCACAATAAACAACATGGCAAAAAGCAATCAACAATCCTAAACCAATGTAGGGAATTTTCAATTATAGCATCCAACACTATCATCAGGAAAAACGTGAAAATTCTCATACACACGCTAAGGATCTATCATATCACACTGTTTTTTTTTGTACATAAGCAAAACTCTCAAATACAAATATTTGGTTAAAAACAATGGCACCTAAAGCCATTTTGATGATATTTTTCTGCAACTTTTGCAGATTTTTTTTTAAACTAATCGAGAACCATCCGAAAGGTAACCATCTAACCTTAAAGAGCGAGAGTCAACTGAGAATCACTCTCATCAACACCGGTTTTGGCAAAATTTACAAATACACAACTCTTGTGCACTAATACACCACATATGAAAGAGGAATTCATCTGTAAACATGAGAAAGCTGGAAGATGAGGAAAAAGATGTTGGAAGATGGAAAGAGAGACAAGAATCCATCTATATTCTTTATATAGATGTTCTTCTGTACATGAAATCTTTATCATCTTCTTACTACATATTAATATTTCTACTATTTAACTTTTTCCTTCTTCCTCTCTTTCTTCATTTTCTAATTTATCCACCTTTTTCTTTTCTTTCACCACTAACAAACACATTTTAACCACTAGTTGCTCTAAACAGGGTGCATAAAAAGGTGCAGAAATGTCTCCAAGCAGGAGATAAAAGGTCCGATTGAAGTGATGATGTGCCCGGAGGAGGCAACATCCTAATGTTTGATTATGTTCTTAGGAGAACAACCACAGTTAAACTGAAAATCTCAACAAAAACTTCAGCATGAGATGATGATGCTTCTCCTCTTTTTCTCTCTCTCTCTATCCCTATCTTTCTTTCACTTCCAGACTCCACAATGCTAAACGTGAAAACGGGATAAACGAGATCGAGGAACAGGGAATCACCTGAATTGGTCACAAGTGTGGTCAAAGTGTGACTCACTGAGTATCTTGGGGACATCATTGAGAAAATTTTTAGTCTTTATTCACAATCATAAGTTAAAAGAATTCAAACAACATAACCATGTATAATCCCAAACTGGACAGACCTACAACTTAAGCCAAGAGACGGTTTAACATAATTGTAATCAAAATAATGATCAGATTTTAATTCCATCAGTTTCTGACTAATCCGTCTCTCGGTTTAAGCCAAGAAACAGTTTAGGGTAGAGTCAGCCCTTTTGGCCATGTAAGCACTTTTGGTCACCTAAAGTAAAATCTCATTGTAAGGCAATTATGAGTTTATTTAGAACAGGAAAATGGGTCTTATTTCCTGACCTCTAATCTAACGAATCAGAAAACCATATTTGATTTTGTATCGAATTGATTATTTCTAAATTATTGAAAGAAATTCTCGACAAGGTAAATAATCACTAAAAAAACATGGGATTCTTAAGAAACTTAAGAGAAATTGTTTTGCATTATTTCATATTTTTGATGAAAATATTTGATGTTATTCAATGAAAGTCCATTTCTTAATTAACTAAATTTTATTGTGATATCATCCTTAATAAGATTTTCTAACAAATTTAATGAAAATCGGATGTGGCTAAAAGAGCTTACTTTTTTCGGCTGTGTAAGTACTTTTGGCCATTCATTTTTCCATACATATTACACGTGGCGCACCTCGCGGATTTCAGTAAAAACAATCGTGACTTTTGACTTATTTTTACATCAAATAGAAAATGTGCAAAAAGTCGTTTAAAATACTCTATTAATCACATAAAATTGGTGTTAAATAAGAATAGAACCTCTGCTGTGTATTTGTGAAAATTTTCGAATGTTCTTTCTTCTGTTATTTTATTCAAATTCTATTGGGAACAAGTGGCCAAAAGTGCTTACACACAATGGCCAAAAGTGCTTACAAAGTGGTCAAAAGTACTGAAACATGCATAGTTGCATAAAATGCATTTTTCACTAAAATATCCAAGAAAAATTTGGGAATTCTCTTGGATTATTAGGAAGAAACGGCTTTAAGGTATCTTTGTACAAAATTTAATTTTATTTAAATAAAGATTATAAAAATTACAAGCACATGAAATATTAAAATGGCCAAAAGTACTTATTCCACCTAGTTAGTGGGAGACTGATAGAAATTTAGTCTAATCATTATTTCATTTATAATTACGTTAAGCCGCCTCTCGGCTTAAGTCGTGAGTGTGTCCAGCACATAAGTCTGTTTAAGGAATAAGATTATCTAGCTAATTTTGACTTTATGATTAGAAGAAGGAAAGTTTTCACAGATTATGAAGAAATGGAACAATAACCTGAAGCTAGTAATTACTTTTATCTACTTACGGCATTGAAATAGACGTAAGATCTATCAGACTAATTCCTTGGACAGCAAGGAGATTGCATTAAAACCCCTCATTAATAAAAGATCATAACAAAACTCAGAAAACCCATGGCAAATTTGAATCAAACTTGAAAAATGTCAATATCTATTCTCCAAATTGAACTGCTGCGCGAAATAAAAAGTACTCTGATCTCAAAATAACCGAATTAGCTAGAGTATACTGTAATAATATGGAATAGAACTTAAGACATTCCATTTGATTCTTCTATCAGAAAAAAAACTTTCCTTGTTAAATTAGGAAAATCACAAATTATAACCCTACAAAACCGCAATTAAGACGTATTATAGTCGGAAGTAGAGTACAAGTAATTCATTTCAGTTCTCTAATTCATCATGAATTAAAGCCGGGGTTTCGAATGCTGCCAAATACAGATAGGGTGGCGGCATTACTTGTGGCCTGTCTTTACTTGTGAACTTTTAGCAATATTTGTCAGAAAATGATCCCGAAAACCGAAAAAAAAACATGTGATGTGCTATTAAAACACATCTTGAGGTTTTTTTTTTAAAATCATATTGTGACATTCTAAAGTTTTTTTTTTTGTGGAAGTGCTAAACCTACAACCTTAATCGAATCAAAAAAGCATAATTTTCGCCATCAGAAAAGGAATGTATATCAACTTTACCGTGACATACCCCTAAAACGTGAACGAAAAACTACCTGAAGGAGATGCCTTTATTTTTCTGATCTTCACCTTTCTTTCCACTCCTTCACTCTCTTATACTAACATCTGCATCTCTCTCATTCTATTTTATTTATGTAGACAGAGAATTTTATTATAAATCTCAAGATGAAATCTCCGTCTGTGGAATACTAAAAATTTTGCATCGAGCATAAGCTCACTGGTAACACTAATAAAACACAAAACCATAAAATTGTTCATTTAGCGAAAACCACACCAGCATTCATCTAATTTACAAATTGAGTTCAAAGTCAATGTGAAATACTCGCAGTTTTCACACTCTGATCAGAAAATTACATACAACTCATTCTTCACATTCCATCATTAACTGCACAAAATTCTTTGGCCAGAATATAACAGTTTAGAACCAATAAAAATGATACTTAAATGAAGGAAAATTTTCTTTAAAGAGAAAGTGAAAAATTGAAGAAATATGCAACGAATAAATAGAAATAAGAACAAGAAATAAATAGTTTGCAATTGAACATAATCTGTGACACCCTTGAAAAAAAACTCACTAACTATCCATACAAAAACTTGCTCGCATTCAGAGGAATAAAAATTGCTATTCTTGGAAAAATTGCACACATTACACAAATCTTTAACCACAAATTCATCCATGTGTGTATAAAGATCAATAGTGATGTTTATTGTATAAAAAATATTATAAACTTCAAGACACTGCACTGAGAAGAAGGAAAAAAAGTCAGCTCCAAATGCAATTACATTACTTTTGAAATACTCTTGCATTTGCCCATGATATTGACAAAGTTATTACTCAGTGGAGAAGAAAGAAAGACCACTAATTGATTATCCAGCAAGCGGTAATTGATATTTCTCTCACTTTTGATGGAAAAATTCTCACGAGAACACATTTTTCAATTTACTAAGTGGTTTCATTTCTAAAAGAAGATTTTTTTTACAATAGGAGTTGCATTCCCACACTTTTCTCATTTAAGGAATTATAACATCACCTGTGTCCGTATTGATGTTAATTAACTGATTGTTTGCATCCAAAAATTCACGAACAAGATTTTTAGTTGAAACAGTTATCAAGATTATTAAAACTGTGGAGTAAATCTTATAATAATTATTGAATTTTCTAATAAGGGAGTGTGGAGATATTAGGAAAATGTATGATGTTGAAATATTTGTAATTTTAGTACAATATTAGGTGAGATTCTTAACAATCTCACCTACTATAATCCTAACAAAATTTCATGTCGTCCGATCGACCTCAAACTTGGCCAAAATGTGTTTCAGCACTTCCTGATCACGAATATATATGTGGCTATTTTACGTTCCCGGCCGGCCGCTCTTTGGAGCTTAATAGCTCCTAAACTAAAAAAGATATCGACTTGCGGTTTTCGGCAAAGGTTATATATCGGGTGAAAATTGCAACTTGGTGCATTGACCCCCCACCCCCCACCCCTCCTTCCGCCATTTTGAAGACCCCCCTTTTTTTGTTTTCCCAATAGCTCCGCCCCTATGGCATCGAGCGGACTCAAATTTTAGTATGTTATAGCTGGGCTTTCCATCAATACCAAACTTAAGGTCCCCCGACCCCCCTGACCCGAGCTATAAGGGTCCAAAAAAAATTTCTTAAAATGGCCATAACTGCGGTTCTAATTGTCAGAATTTTAAAAATGAGGGCTTTTTGGAAAGCTCTCGTGAAATGCCACTTTCCCTTCTAACATGACAAGTTCATAAAACCACCGCTAGGGGCGCTATTATTAAAAAGAAAATTTTTAAATCTTATAAGTTAAATAACTCAAAAATTCCATTGTGCATCGGGCTGAAATTTTAGTATGTTGTAGCCGTTGATTATACCTATCAAACAAAAAAAACCTTAAGTCTATCTAAAACCCCTGACCCGAGCTATAAGGGGTCAAAGTTCGAACATTGACCGGCCTCTATCTCCGGTTCTAACTAACATAGCGACCTAAATTTTACCTTTTTGGTTTCGTCTCGATGAGCACTTTCAGATGGAAGTTCAAAAAGTCACCACAGGTGGCGCTGTGATAACGTCAAAATTCATCGAAATTCAAAGTCACTTTTCTCAAAAACGGCATTGTGCAAGTTAATGAAATTTTAGTATGTTGTAGTCCAGTCTAGGACGTTTCCAAAATGGTGCGTAAGTGCGCTGTGGTTAAAACAGAACCGGAGATATGAGGGGTCAAAGTTCGCAAAATTCAAAAAATCATATCTCCGGTTCTATGTGACCGATTTTGATGAATGAGGGCTTAAACGAAAGATCTCACCAAATACTACAACTTTCTAAAATATTTTAACTTCGTGGGACCAACACCAGGGGCGCCACAGTCGAAAAACCAATTTCAATATCACATAACCTCAATTATCTCGACTGTCGCTGAACCGATTTTGATGATTACTTCGACACAATTGTAGAACACATTTGTCTCTACATTTCGTCCATACATCATTTTCCGCTCAGACTACGCTATCACTCCGATTTTGCCGTTTAAGTGTGAAAAAATTGATTTTTCCAATAATAACGCTTTGAAATCACTCAGATGCCAATTTGACTGCCTCTACTCCACCAAGACACTTAAAATAGGGTTTTAAATGGAAAGTCCCGCAAAATACAACAATTCTTTGAAATAGTTGAAGTTCAACAAATGACTACTTGGGGCACTCTGGATGAAAAAACGAGTTAAGAAACAAAAAACCTCGCTTATCTTGGCTTCTGAGTAATCGATGAGTTCAAGTTCTACGGCAAAATTATAGAGAACATTCTGGTCTACATTTCACCCATATAACACTTTTCTGTCAGTTCATCCAAATCCTTGATATTTTGGTTTAAATACAAAATTTGCATAATTTCACGAATTTGATTCAAGATAACTGAATGGCGTCTCCCAACTTCAGCTCTAAATCGAATTTGCATGCACTCCGAGCTAGCTCACGTTAAGAATCTCACCTACATAAGCCGGTTAGGATTATCTGTCCCTTTCTGTATTTTTAGACTTTAGAGTAATTAAAACTAAACAGGGATGAAACAAATTAAACTCACTTTGTAAAAAAGACACTCTGCGATTCGTATAATTATTTTACTGCTATTAAAATTTTAAAACGAGTAGGGGAGGGCTTTCAACCTTTGCATACACTTTGGCTTCAAACACTTCATATATTGTTCCCATACAGTAGAGCCTCGCTATAGTCCATATTTGGTTCCAGATTTGACACTTGGGTCGCACTATAGTCCATGTCATTTTTTTAAATTATCAACGACTTTTAGTATTGAAATTGCTCGACGGCTTCCACTTTCTTTGCTATTGTGGTACTTGTCCTTGCTCTCTTCATTGTGGATCACAATTATCACAACTACTCAATAAAGTTTGCCAAAAATATTAAAATAATTATGACAACATTGCATGTCGCGTACTAAAAAACATAACCTCACTTAAAATCAATGTTTTGAAATCAACGGTCGATAAATTGTGGACTATAGAGCAATGGCCTATAGCGGGGTTCTACTGTATTCCTTCAATGAATCTGAGCTATTTCTTTTAGAAAATGTGTATAGCTATTAAAAAATATTACTACTAAGTCAGATTCACTAAAAGAATATGGGAAAAATATGAAGTGTTCGAAGCCAGAGTGTGTGCAAGGCCAAAAAGGCTGCCTATACTAATCAATTTTTTATTGATCAAATTTAATTTTTTATCTGTCAAAAAAATACGACTCTAAAATCGTCCATTGATAAGTCTAATTAAAAACCAAAATAATTTAAAAATTTCACTTTACTGTATGAACTCTACCAAGGGAGCAGTATATAGGGGGAAGTGGGGCACCTTTGAAAGTGTGATTTTTCTCCTGTGTTTAAGTGGAACTGAGCCATATCATAATGTAATTTAGCTTATCAATTTGTTAGGTGAAATAGGTGAAAAATTCTAATTTCAAACGTGCCCCACTTTCAAAGGTGCCCCACTTACCCCTATGGTTGAGCCTTAGGTTTAGGTCTAAAGTTGGTATTACTCTAATACGGGCTTCAGACCTGAGCCTTAGCCATATGGCTTAACTGCTCTAATTTTTTAACAATCAAAATTTTTTGGAAAAACTTGACTTATAGGATTGGATTATTAAGACCTATTACACTATTAGACAAGACCTATTAATATCTTAAAAAGCAATAAAAAAAAGGTCGCTATTTAGGATTTTGAGATCGTTGGGAACTAAGCTAAACCTGTAGTCTCAAGACCGATTAACCCGAGGCAAACGATTACAGATAGAGACTTAAGAACTTCAGCAAACATTACTTCTCCCATACATTGCGTAATATGGGCTTCATATTTAGGGCAGAATCACACTGACAGTATAATGCTCAATTTTTATAATGTAATTTTATTGGGGGTCACCGAAAATAGGAAGTTGATATCTTTTACCGTATAAGCTCCAAAGCGGTGTCAAGTTGAAAAAAAAGAAGATTGTATGTTTTATCTTTGAGTTTTTTTAATGTCAAAGATTTAAAATGCTCTAGTGTATTTCTGAACCGATTGGTATCATATTTGGGCAGGTTGGGAAATTCTTGAAGTTTCTGCTAAGTTTGAAACGGTTCCAACCGTTTTTCAATTAACAATAAACCACTTGTGAACTTATTACTAATTTTCATTCGAAATTCGATTGTGTTACTATTAAGCTATTTTGGGTGACCATTTTAGGGATTAATTTATCGATTTAAATCAGTTGTGAACCGGTAAATTTATAAAAAAATGAATGTGACAAAACTTGACGTAA
This sequence comes from Phlebotomus papatasi, assembly GCF_024763615.1. Taxonomy (NCBI): domain Eukaryota; kingdom Metazoa; phylum Arthropoda; class Insecta; order Diptera; family Psychodidae; genus Phlebotomus; species Phlebotomus papatasi. The sequence continues at coordinate 33,433,255 of NC_077223.1, read as the reverse complement.
TCTTCGAACTCGTGTCTATTGTGATGTGCTGATTATTCTATTCCCCATGAAGTGGACCACTAAAGAACTTTGCTGATATACACAGTAAAAAAATGTATAAAATTTTACTACTATAATAGTGCAAAATCGACCATTTTAGTTGTTTAATTTAAAAATGTTTAAAAAATGCACAACATTTTGGTAATTTATTGTCACGTGATTAAAAAATTAACACTATTAATTTGAAAATGTGTAAAATTTTAACACTATAATAGTGTGAAATCGGATAAATTAATTATTTACTTGCGATCTGTGTAAAATTTCTCACTGTTATAATCATAAAATTTTTTCAACAATGTTTTGTGATATAAAATTGTTTAACAAATTCTAAAAATTACCACTATTATAGTATGATTACAGTTTTTCACATTATTATAGTGTGAAAAAATACACAACTTTATGGTATTTTTTGTCACATGATCAAAAATTAACACTATTATAGTTTGATCATAATTTTTAACACTATTATAGTGTGAAGCCTTGTGTATTTCAACCAAATTTGTTGAATTTTTAAACAAAAGTTGTTGAATTTTGAGACAAAAGTTGTTGAATTTTTAAACAAAAGTTGAGTAAAAATTGTTGAATTTTCAGTTAAGACTTATACTTCAGTCGATATGCTTTTCATTGGGTAAAAGTCGTAGAACATCAAATATTTATATGCATAATAAAGTATATCGTGAAGATCCGAGCATCAGATGTAATTATGTCGTATTAGGAAGGATCCCGAGTACAGGAAAAAAACATTACAAATGTCTAAATAGGAAAAAAAAATAAAAATCTTCGAAACGAAAAGAAAATTCAACAATAAATAGAATTCAACAATTTTTGAATTTACACATAAAAATTCAACAATTTTTAAATTCAACAACTTTAAATTAAACAATTTTAAATTAAACACTTTTTCCAAATTTAACACTATAATAGTGGTGTGAAAGATTACACACTATAATAGTGTTAATTTTTTTTACTGTGAAGGTTAATTACGCAAAACTTGCACAGCATTAAATTTGATAGTCATTTTTTAATAAAACATAAGGGAAACTGGAAATTATGACAAAATGAGTATTTAAGGAAACTGATTAATTTACAATCAGTAGATACATCCTTATTGGAATTTCACCCATCTTTACAAATTTCACGAACTTTTAAGAGCAACTTTTGTGAAATGACGAATTGTTTCTGAACCTAAAGCATAACTTGAAAAGATTTCTAACAAATTTTAAAACATTTTCTAACAAAAATGGAACATTTCGGCTTCGATGTTCAACGCACAATAATTTTTGTTTGTAAACATGTTGTCAAAATTTCCTATGAGTGTGAGTGAGATGACTAGATCTAGGTCTCACTCACTCTCATTGAAATGTCGAAAACATGTTTGCAAAACAAACGTTATTGTGCGTTGGGCATTACAGTGACCGAAAGATTTTTTCCTAATCCAAAATGTTTCTTTCTCTAAAATGATTTTCAATTCCATAAATTTTACTATCTCCATGAAATATTTGCAGTAAGTTTTCCTGTCCTTCGTGAAATTTTCTGTGCCATGTGAAGCCTCAATTATGTGAAACATATGATTTTGTATATTGCGAAAGAAGGAGATGTGAGAAAAAGCAACACTATGCTAGAAATTCTGTCATCAATACTATAACCCCGACATTGGGAGTCAAGAGTCTTGTCGCCACGATAAAAATGTTAAGCAAAACTGAGAAATGGCAATCAAATAAAAAAAGAAAATAAAAAAAATATATATGCCAAAAAACCTCAGAAGTAATTATGAAAAATTCTAAAATTTAATATTAATGAAGCCATATTATTTTTCAGGGAAAATAAATATGTTTTTTTATCTTTGTAGTAAATAGTTTATTTATTTATAATAAATTAAATTATTTTCTCCCTTTGTGCAATTTGGACTGTATATTAATTTCGCATTTCTATTATACTTTTCTTTCTCCTTGTGTTTACTTAAGACAACGACCAAAGTATTCTTTCTCACCCAATCCTCTATTCATCCGGATACAGTCATTTCCGGAAAAATAATTTTAACATTTACGCGCATTAGTCTCTCACACTCACAAACCACATTGAGAAAAAAGGTATATTTAAAAATAAACTCGTGAATTTTTCTTTTTTTTTATTCTTCAATGAAGAACAAAATAAAACATAAATGTTAACCCGTTTTGTGGTATACTACTCTTTGGTGAAATGTTGTAGTATTATAGAGATACTTTTTTTCACTGTGGAAAATCAACAATGACAGATGTTTTCATCAATGAATACCTCTCACGCCTCTCACACATACCTCTCTCACAAGTAAAAAAATATAATATAGAATTTATCCTGTTAAATTAGTTGTTGTAATCTGAATACCTGGGATAAATTTATTTAATAAAAAAATAGTGCCCATATACTTCGAATTTTAAATGGTTTTCCACGCAGCAAGGATGCAATTAGTCATCCGTTAAATTTCATTGAAGAAAATTTATACCATATCCACAAAAACACATACAATTTTTCGCTCTATTCCACCAATTTCTCCACCCCCCTCGCACTATATTTTCCACACAGTCAGTGAAACAATTTTTCAGTCGACAAACAACAAAATACAACTAGCAACGTCGAAACTAGACGGCAAACTGAAAATTCTCACAGGAAAATGCGGCACAGTGTGAAAATTTTCATCACATGCTATTATAACACGGGTAAATTGTATAAGGAAAGCACAAACTATATTTTGCTTCTCTTTTGCTAACACCATACTATTTCTCAGTGAAATCTCCCTAAGCATTCAGCATTTAGATAGATACTCTCTCTCTCACTGCTCCACTACTCAGCACTTCCCCAGCATTAACCGCCACCAAGAAGTCACTTGCATTTTCCAACAATTTCACCCATTTCATATGTATATATATATTTTAGTTAATCACTACTGCACTATCAATTCTATAAGCATTCAGAAAACCACAAAAACGCAGAGAGAATTTGAATACCAAACTAGCAATGATTTCTGAATTTCTCAAACTTATCACTAAAGCTCCAGAAATTTGACTATACATGGTGACAAATAATACCATAGAGACAAAGGACATTTCAACATTAATTTGCGCTCCAATATTTCACAATAGCCACTTATCCAGTTCTCACAGGCACGAACATTGAAACCTTCTCCACCAGTTACTACTGATAGAGAGAATTTTTTTATTTCAAAAATTCCAAAGCAAAAATGTTCTTCACCACTGAAAACCAATAAAACCACACTATAAGACCACACCAGAGAGTATATTCAAATATTTGTGTATTGTTTGTGCTATAGAATAACTTTGTGAGTTATATTTTGTTTACCAAAATCAAAATTCAATTTAATGATCAATCTCTCTTCATTTGATCAATTTATCCGTCACACATTGTTAAAGATGAAAGGAAAGAAAGATGAAAAAATGGGCGAAGAGTGGAGCTATTATGCAATATAATCAAGCAGAACTCTTCACTATCATACCCTATTCACCATTATAATGTACATGTTGTACACAACAAAAAAATTGCAATATTAATTAGGAGTGAAAGACTGATCTTTTGTTTGTTGTTAAAAAAAAACTTTATGCGATGGGGATATATTTTAGGACACAACCGCTACAGAGAATCCATAATGCATTGTGAAAGAATAAGTTATGATGATAGAAGTGGGAAAGTATCTAAAGTTTTCTAGCTGTTCAACTTGTGGAAAAAGCATCGTACATAATGAGTTTGACTCAGAATATTACCCAAAATCCCTAAAATACCTTAGAAAATCGGTTTTGAATTTGGGATAAAAAAAAACTTTATCGGTTTTCAGGGATTCCAAGACCTTTCCAAACGAAACAAAATTTGCCCCAATCAGTTGAGAAATAGGGGAAAGGCTCATAATTTTGTCCAGTCTCTTATTTTGGACACTTTGAGGATAAAATTGGACACTAAAAATAAATTGATTATAATGTTGGATTTTTATTCCAATATTTGATGAATAATGAATTCTACATTTTTGTTCTTTTTGGAAGATTTTAAAACTAAATGTATTAAATTTTGAATAGGATTTGAGTTGAAATTGCTTTGTTGAAAATTCAGTGTGAGCAATTGCTTACGAGAAATATGACAGAACTTCGTGTTTACTTCAGTCTTATTTAGCTGTGATGAAGTACTAGCAATGTTTCTTCGCTTTTTTTGAGTGATATTATTGAATATTCATTGAATATTGTGTTGATTCACGTTAGTGGTGATTTGTACATTTGACCTGAAGTGAGATTTGCCTTGTGAATTAGATTTTTCGTGTGAAAAATGGGAAATTTTCTAAGCGGTTCACCAGTGAGGTGATACTCCTTATTTTGAACAGGTGTTTTTCTCTGGAAATTTTGTGAAGTTTTAGCTTTTGTGATGTCTAGGTTGGACAAATGCCTGGAGAAACAAAGGAGCATCATCTCTACAAAAGAGATGTAGCGAGAAATGCCTTGAAAGGTTCCCGGAAAGGATAGGGAATGAGCGAATTCGCACATACTTGGAGTACCGAAGTCAACTCACTTTAATGAATGATATGGAAAGTTTCCGGACTGCTTGTGACACTCTACGTTTCCCTTACATGAACAGGAAGAGGACTTGGTAAGATTGGTTCATGAAATGAAGAACAATGGGCATCCTCTTGAGGCGAATTAGCTGTCCAAATTTATAGACAATTTGTCCAAATTAATAACCAAGTTGTCCAAAATAAGAGCCAAATTTACCTCTACATATCAATTCATTTTTAAACGTATTTAAACTAATTTGAGTAAAAATAAGACGATAAATAGCTTGCCAAGTTTTTAAATAACCTTTCTGAAAAGAGAGTAACAAAAAAAGTCAATTAGTATCGAAAATATCGCACTTCAAACTTGGAACATCGATGCTTATAAGCAGACTGGCCAAAATTATGAGCCCTTACCCTATTTTACAATTAAATAAATTGAATTGAATTGAATTGAAATTGGACTCATTGTTTTTTTCCTTGTGAAAAAAGTATTCTAAATCCACAGGTTTAATTAAAAGTGAATTAGCGAAAAGGCGACCCAGTTAGTGCATGCTGACTTATTTCAGTATTATCATTGTTTTATAAATTTTCTTTAATATTTTTAACATTTTTTTTATATTATGTTTCTGAATGAAACAGTGAATAATTCTATGGATTTAGAAGAAGTAATAAAGAATTTAATCAGTCCAAAAACAAGCGTTTAAGTAGCACTCTTCGGGAAACGATCTAATTACCCCACCTTACTATAACCGGTAAGATATTCTTTATTAAACATATTTCTAATTTATATTGTCCAAACATTCTTGTCCCTTGACATTTGAATTTTTACAAACCTGAAATGTTGTACCAGGAGGGTTTAACTTGCAAATGAAATTAAACCTTTATAATTTCTTAAACCTACTGCATTTTCCTGTTCTTTAGAAATCAGAAATTTGTTAAATTATGTATATTTCTAGCAATTCTGCAATTTATTGTTTAAGAGCATGTAAATTTATCGTTGTATACGCCACAAGTTACGTTTTGCATCCCATAAACATGATTGCTCAAAGGTAAAAGTTCACTAGAATTTCTTGGAATTTCCAGGGCTTTAAACTAATTTAGTGTGCACAGGAACGATACTTTATATTGTGATCCGGAAATTCTGAGAATTTTGAGCTTTAAATCAAGAATTTCAGCTTCAAATCACATTGAGGATTCAAACCAGGACAAGCGAAATACATGTGATTTTCATAAGAAATAATATGATCAATTAAATTCATAATTCACCAAATTCATGAGCATAATTAATTCTCTCATAAGTAATAAGAAACTTTTTTTTAACACAAGGGTGTATTAAAATTTCGCAAAAAGACAAATTTTAATATACGAATTATGCACATGTTCAATGGTTTCTCAAAAGTTCTTTCCCATTTTGTTAATTTTAATGTTAACCAGTTTACTAGCGAATTCAAAATGATTTATAGATCGCTACGAAATTTGCTTAAAATTGAATAGCAGTAATCGCAATATAATTGCATTTCACATAAAACAATGATATGAAGACTTATCGGGGATTTCAAAAACCTATTAAAGGGGTGTATTCTTACACCATTCGGTCAAGAAATAAACTAAAATGTGAACATTGACTTTTAATAGAGATAAAAATGCATATAGGGTAAGTGTGCTAAATTTCGGCATAGTTGCATTGGTGGTGCAAGTGTCAAAGTCTCAAGTTTGAAATGTAATATTTTAAATACAAATTGATTTTTTTTTATTCTTTCTTCTGAAAGAGTGTTGCTTCGAACCTTGTAAAGAGTTTACCGTCTTTATTTACTCTAAAATCATTCTTAATACATTTTAAAATGAATAAAAATATAGTCATAGTTTTGGTGCCCTATTTCGGCCACTTTCATTCTCATAGTTCTTTGCCCTTCGGGAATTCTTCCAATATCTTTATCACGTCATCTCGTTTGTCGAAGCTACATTTTTTGTTATTCTTTTGCATTGTATAACCTCTAGAGAGAGTATGTAAAAACTAAAAATTCATGGAATTTTGAGGAACAAAAAAGGTGGCCGGAATTGCAAGCTGACCGGAATTTGGCACACTTACCCTAGTTATTTATCGTCACTGCAATATCCCTTTTAAAATTAATAGAACAATTCTAAGAAGAATAAGATATTTCAATGGAAAAGAAGAAACATCGTCTTTCCAGAGTAAATTCCCCGAAAATTTATGCTATATTTGAGCCGCATTTTAACATTTCATGAGGACTTGAAATTGGTTTGTAACAACTGTATTTGAGAAAGATAATTGCTTCAAATTAATTGCTACAAATAGCTAAAAAAAAACAGGATTCTAAGAATAGATACTACTTAAAATGAGTAGTACATATCACAAAGTTTATTTTATACATTCTAACTAGTCGAAATTGAGAGAATGGAGCCTCTTTATTTTGATATAAAATGACAAAAATTTCTTTTTATATATGCACAGATTTACTTTTATGATGGATGACAATAAAAATATTTCTGCGCCACAAGATATTTGACCTCATCATCATGTGCGAAATACATCTTAACAATGTGCAATATCCAACCAATTCCTTTGTACTTGACCAACAATCGTCGTGAACATTGGTTTGGTTTGAATCAAAAAGACCGAAAGCGTCAAAGAGACACACATATATATATATATATACATATTCACCAAAATAATGAAATCATCTGAGAAGCCATTTAAGTATACAAAATATTTTATTGGCATTTCTCAAGCATCTTACCACACTCTCAACACTTTCCTCCCTCAAATTGACGCCAATGATACGCAATCTATACATGTGATGAAGCCAATCAATTTGGCTTCTTCGAGTAGAAGAAAAATCAGGAAAAGTAATAAAGAGAGAAAATCAAAGAAAGTAATACAATAAAAGTCTCTTTTTTTCAATATTTCGGAAAATTATTAACCTTTTCTACTATAAATACAGAACAATGCGAAGAGAATACTGAGAGAACAAGTGTTTTGTAAGTACAGGGTGTAACATAAAATTTATTTCAAAATAGTTAAAGTAAAACCACTGTGAGAGAAATCCGAAAAAGTTAAAATAACATTCCGGAAATGTTAATTTTACCCTGCATTACTGATCTGAAATCCGTGTAAATATTATGCTTTTAGGTGTATTAGGGGTTAAAGTTACCCTTTTTCATTTTAATTTTACCCTTAAAAAGGTGTAAAATTGACATTAAAAAATGTTGATATATTTTTACACCTAAAAAGTGTTAAAATTATGAGGAAAAAAAGTTAATCGCATCCTCTTTTTTCTCAGTGTTGATAAATAAGTGTTCCTATGCACAGAACCTGACATTTTATTAATAAAATTTTTTATTTATAAACATGCTCCTCGAGAGGAGCTTGTTACACTTATTATCGTCAAATTAAGTAAAAACATTAATAATTGATAAATTTCATGCAGTAAATTACAATTTGTGTGGTTTTAGGCAGTTTTACAGGTGATCGCCTTAAAATCAAGAAAAATATTTTTGATGAAACTCTCTAAGAAACTTTCTCTTTTTTGTAATCATATGAAAATAACCTGGAACTGTCAGGCAAAAGCAATTAATTTTATATTTTTAAAGAAGTTTGGATCTTAACGATTTTTATCAAAGATTTAGTTAACACATAAACCTCATTTGACAATCAAATTACCTTTTATATATTATATTTACTGTAAATTTTATAAATTTTCGTTTCTAATTTTTTCAATCTTTGTTGTTGAAGCATTAATCAGTGATTTTTATCTACCTAAAAATTGAGCCATTCTTTCAATTAATTTATGAATAACTTCAAATTCGTCGCATATTCTGATTTTGATCTATAATATTTTCTGATTATTCATTAGTTTTTTCATCAAATATTTGTATATAAAATTGCTTAGGGTTCATGTGTTATAAAAAACGTATGCACATTTTCTTCCACAAATTAGTAACATTTTCTTTGCGAAATCCACAAAGAAAATAAATGCTCATACATCTCAAAAAAAAAAATATTTTCAACATCTTACAGTGAAAAACCCTAAAATAAACCCAAAAAATAATTTCTTGAATGTGTGAAAATGTACAAAAATCTTTAAACTTAGAAACCTCTCAAGTTTTTCTCAACGCTAGTTCTGCCCTCGGGCGGTAGATAGAGGAAACCCACTGATTTATTAACAGAGCTTTCGGGACGTCATTTTCTGTGCCTGTGCATAGGTTTTCTGATTAATTAATAAATAAGCCTAATAAATAAGTTGTAACTGTGCATACCACCCTTAGTCTGATTATTATTTTGATTATAATTACGTTTAAGTCGTCTCTCAGTTTAAGCCGTAGGTCTGTCCAGCATGTTAGTCTGAAACCCGTATTAGTTGCATTTATAATTTGGAGTTTAGATGATGTGTCTGATTTCCCTTTTAGCCGGATATTCTATTTAATTGATTTTTTATGGGATCGGGAATCCTCTTTTTTCCATTTTGTTTTTACGCTTTTGTTTTTCCCAGTTTGTCTTTGGAATCTTTGTCTTCGGTAATTTTTATATTTTGGAAAGTTTGTCTTTGGAAATCTTGTCTTTTATACATTTTGCACAAATTTCGTAAATTTTGTCTGTAACACATTTTGCACATGTATATTTTATAACTTTCCAAAAATTTCCCTTTGCCTCAAAGGACGAAACTAAAAACTTCCCAAAACACAGAAAATTTCCCTTCGTCCCAAAGGACGAAACTAAAAACCTGTCAACAACAGAAAATTTCCCTTTTCCCCAAAGGACGAAACTAAATACTTCCCAAAACACAGAAAATTTCCCCTTTGCCCCAAATGATGAAACTAAAAACTTCAAAAAACACCATTGTATAATATCATTATTTTATTTAATAAAATATACTTGTTTAAAATATATAAAAGACAAGATTTCCAAAGACAAAGTTTGCAAAAAACAAAAATTACCGAAGACAAAGATTCCAAAAACAAACTGGGGAAAACAAAAGTGTAAAAAAACAAAATGGAAAAAAACAAAGATTCCGCAAACCATTTTTTATAGCTTTCTCTCTCGAAGTATATCCTTAAGTATTAATATCTTTCAAAGAATATCAGAAAATTTTCAGACTTGTACTTGGCACTAGACTTTAGCAGTTTGTTTTTTAAATATTTCTAAATAACTAATAACTATTTCTGAAAAATGATGATAAAAGCTCGATTATACGAACTGATCCAAGGCCGCTGCTATATTATAAAATAAAAAGCTTCAACAGTTTCATAGATCAAAAAATTTGATCGGGCTAAATATTTTGATCATTTGCTTTTATCCTTTAAAAAAAATGGGAACACCCTGTATCAGTGTGAATGTATCTTTTTGGGAAAAATCTGGCAAAAAGCCAATTTTCATTGAATAAAAATTACTCATAAAAGTCCACTACACAGTGAAGAAAATGTTTTGAGAGAAGAGGAGGGCAAAAGTGCGTTGATGTTTTCGTCATTGCACGAATTTCCGTTTCATGTCAATTCACACACACGCCCGAAAAATCCCAAAGCGATCATCCTCTCCATCTGTGAACCATTGTTTGATTATTTACTTTCACCCCGCGAAAAGAGCAGCACACAAGATCAATTTCATTGGTAATTTTCATTTTCAATATAGAGATTCTGTAAATATTTTCCTCAATGTCCAATTTAATGCACTCTTCTCATTTTCAACCATTTAATAAATCATCCAATTTAATTTATTATCAACACCCTCTTTTGCACCAATCATCGCGATCCTTCCGCGGAAAAGATCACCGTGTGATCGTGGATTTTGTAAAAGGCGAGTAAAAGCAAATGAGAAAAAGATCTTTCTCTTTCTCTCTTTTTTGACTTTACCGCCATCTCATGACGTATAGAAAAAATAAATTGAAACTTACCCATGCAGAAGGTATCTTCAGCACCACTCTCATCATCCTGACGACGTGAACGATCACCTGAAAGCCCAAAGAACAATTCTCAATTAGTCACAAATCAACGCTACTGAACATTTTATGGACACATTACTTGGTATAAAATGATGAGTAGGACGGATCTTCTCCATAAATTTGCTGATTTTGTTGTCGTTGTGCGGATCTTTGCGTTTCTGAGGTGCTGGTCCAGGGCAGTGCTCTTCGAGTATTCTTGAACATGCTCGATGAATGTTCAATTCGCAGTGTGTACAGTGGTAGCCCTGTGGACTCACCCCCCAAATGATATTCTGACAGTGATTGCAATGTGTCACCTCATAATACTGACGTAATACTAGAAGATGTCCAAGAACAAGGGCCTGCAAAGACAATACCATTCATAGTCGAAGCCATTAGCGAAAAACTCATATAAGTTTTTTTTTTATTGAAAAGGGTGGCAAAGCGTCCTTAACGCGGATGCCTTCTTATGGAGGGTTCCCCAAAAGCCCTTAGACTCTATCTCAAACTGTTTGACCTCTATGCGTGGTAACGGCCAGACAAACAAAACAGCCACGGTCAGCAGGTTTCTGTTCCTCGCCGTCCTCGCCATATTAGAAGCGAAATACCGTTGAATCATTCCTAATAACGGGTTTTCAAGGTCAAAGGTTAAAAAGGCTCTGGAGACCGTATTTCTCAACCGAATGGAATGATATTTGGTCTCGTTGGAAAGGTCTTGGAATTACCAATAAAACTGAACCGGTTCTAATCGGTTTATGAACCGGTAATGAACTGTTTAAGAACCGATTAGTAATTTTCGTCTGAAAAACAATTCTACTACTTGTGTGAAATTATTTGTGTTTTGGAAAGCTTTTAGTTTCGTTATTTGGGACACAGGAAATTTTTCTGTGCTTTGGGAAGTTTTTAGTTTCGTCTTTTGAGACAAAGGGAAATTTTCTGCGCTTTGGGAAGCTTTTAGTTTCGTCCTTTGGGGCAAAGGGAAATTTTCCGTGTTTTTGGAAGCTTTTGGTTTCGTCCTCTGGGGCAAAGGGAAATTTTCCGTGTTTTTGGAAGCTTTTGGTTTCGTCCTCTAGGGCAAAGGGAAATTTTCAGTGTTTTAGGAAGCTTTTGGTTTCGTCCTTTTGGACACAGGGAAATTTTCTGCGCTTTGGGAAGTTTTTAGTTTCGTCCTTTGGCACACAGGGAAATTTTCCGCGCATTGGGAAGCCTTTGTTTTGTCCTTTGGGGCAAAGGGAAATTTTCTGTGTTTTGAGAAGTTTTTAGTTTCGTTTTCTGGGACAAAGGGAAATTTTGTGTTTTAGGAAACTTTTGGTTCGTCCTTTTGGACACAGGGAAATTTTCTGCGCTTTGGGAAGCTTTTAGTTTCGTCCTTTGGGACACAGCGAAAATTTTCTGGGTTTTGGGAAGTTTTTAGTTTCGCCCTTTGGGACACAGGGAAATTTCCTGCGCTTTGGGAAGTTTTTAGTTTCGTCTTTTGGGACAAAGGGAAATTTTCTGCGCTTTGGGAAGCTTTTAGTTTCGTCCTTTGGGACACAGCGAAAATTTTCTGGGTTTTGGGAAGTTTTTAGTTTCGCCCTTTGAGGCAAAGGGAAATTTTCTGTGTTTTGAGAAATTTTTAGTTTCGTTCTTTGGTACACAGGGAAATTTTCTACGCTTTGGGATGTTTTTAGTTTCGTCCTTTCTTTGGGGCAAAGGGAAATTTTCTGTGTTTTGGAAAGTTTTTAGTTTCGTCTTTTGAGACAAAGGGAAATTTTCTGCGCTTTGGGAAGCTTTTAGTTTCGTCCTTTGGGGCAAAGGGAAATTTTCCGTGTTTTTGGAAGCTTTTGGTTTCGTCCTCTAGGGCAAAGGGAAATTTTCAGTGTTTTAGGAAGCTTTTGGTTTCGTCCATTTGGACACAGGGAAATTTTCTGCGCTTTGGGAAGTTTTTGGTTTCGTCCTTTGGCACACAGGGAAATTTTCCGCGCATTGGGAAGCCTTTGTTTTGTCCTTTGGGGCAAAGGGAAATTTTCTGTGTTTTGAGAAGTTTTTAGTTTCGTTTTCTGGGACAAAGGGAAATTTTGTGTTTTAGGAAACTTTTGGTTCGTCCTTTTGGACACAGGGAAATTTTCTGCGCTTTGGGAAGCTTTTAGTTTCGTCCTTTGGGACACAGCGAAAATTTTCTGGGTTTTGGGAAGTTTTTAGTTTCGCCCTTTGGGACACAGGGAAATTTCCTGCGCTTTGGGAAGTTTTTAGTTTCGTCTTTTGGGACAAAGGGAAATTTTCTGCGCTTTGGGAAGCTTTTAGTTTCGTCCTTTGGGACACAGCGAAAATTTTCTGGGTTTTGGGAAGTTTTTAGTTTCGCCCTTTGAGGCAAAGGGAAATTTTCTGTGTTTTGAGAAATTTTTAGTTTCGTTCTTTGGTACACAGGGAAATTTTCTACGCTTTGGGATGTTTTTAGTTTCGTCCTTTCTTTGGGGCAAAGGGAAATTTTCTGTGTTTTGGAAAGTTTTTAGTTTCGTCCTTTGGGATAAAGGAAAATCTTCCGTGTTTTGGGAAGTTTTTAGTTTCATCCTTTGGGGCAAAGGGAAATTTTCTGCGCTTTGGGAAGTTTCCAGTTTCGTCCTTTGGAACACAGGGAAATTTTCTGTGTTTTTTGGAAAGTTTTTTAGTTTCGTCCTTTCGGACAAAGGGAAATTTTCTGCGCTTTGGGAAGTTTTTAGTTTCGTACTTTAGGGCAAAGGGAAATTTTCTATGCTTTGGGAAGCTTTTGGTTTCGTCCTTTGGGAAAAAAGGAAATTTTCTGTGTTTTGGAAACTTACCAGAATCTTAAGTTAACTAACAGATCGATAGCCACGTAAATTTTTTTTTGTCAAAAAACGAACATGTATTTTTTTTATTTTATTTTTTTTTTATTTCAACTTACCTTTCTGTTTTTGCCCATCAGTCGAGACTTGAAACTCTTCTCGCGACTGACAAAATGATGGACCTTGTCAATGGGACTATTTGGATTGGAGCGCGTCACGAAAATTCGATGCAAAACCGTCGAAAGAGCTGAACATAGGGCTGACTTTTTGGGACATTCATTTGGTGCTTCACGATCCAGTTCATCACTGAAACAAACAAAAGAAGAAGACACAATTGACTCATTAAACATTCTCATCGTCAATGAATGCACAATCCAATAAACATACACAAGTTGCTGCAATTTTGGAATGAGTGTCTCCTCGACGATACGTTGCTCTTTGGTCTTATCACCCTTGGCCTCTTGCAACTGTTGATCACTTGGCCCATAAATTGTGCCCAAACCCGCTGTTCGTTTCACTTGAAACTCCTGCAATTGCGAATTGATAAAGTCTTTTGCCTTTATTCGACTCTTCCAGAAGATCTTTCTGAGAATTTCCCCTTTGTCATATTCCTTCTGTAGCACATCATCCACCTCACGTGCCAGAGATTCATCAACAGTTGACCACAGCAATGGTGCTTGGGGTACAAGAAATGTTGAATGAATCTCATATGCCCATTTTCGCATATCCTTCACACTGCCCTCCTTGTACAGGCCAGTAATCAGGTAAAATAGCAAAGGTGCCGGATTGGAATTGGACAGGACAAAGTTGAGAAAAACTGCCAAATACGAAGAATTTTCCTGTTCCAGTAGCTGAGATAGTGACCGAAATGGACCATGCTCCTCAATGAAACCCTCCTGATCCGATATCTCATCGTCCTCCATGGAAATTATGGGTTTCTGCAGGATATTAGCCTGAGCAGCAGATATTGAGGTCTTGTGGAATGTGGGTGACATCACGGGACTTCCTAACTTCTGAGCATCCAAACCGGTTGAATCCGCGGCACTTTCATCCTTCTGGTGACCCATCTGACCACTGGCTTGCATGCCAGGCGACAAATACGGTGGAGGCGGAGTGCCCGGAGGTGTTCTCTCATTATCCTTCTCCATGAGATCCCATGATCCCGTAGCTGACTTGTTCATTCGTGAATCACCTGAAGATGACACAAAACATGTTTTCTTAGATAAAGTATACATAACGTACAAGTATGACTTTAAGCGCTTTCTTTAATCCAATCCCTCTTTCGCGTCCTTTGGGACACTAGCTATCCGAAGGAAAATATGGATACTTTGAAAAAAACATTTTTTTTGGACTAGGGTAAGATGGAGTAATTTGGAATCATGTCTAATTTGGAACTTTGCGATTGCCTAACAATTTTAGATAGCAAAAGTAAAAAACATCGAAGAAATGTAAAGTCTTGTACTTCTTCGTGGTTTTCTTTCTCCCTATGACCATCTTAAACATTGAGGACATCTCAAAATTCCAAAATAGACATGATTATGAATTACCCCACCTTACCCTAGATGGAATCGATAAAAATCCGAGTTTTATGGATGATTAGGAGAAAAGGGACAGTAGTAAACATGGGGTAATTATAAACATATTAAGATTTTTTAATTAGATATTACACTTCAGAGGACGAGTCCTATATGACTTCATAGATACCATAGAGATCCTTGTCTACTGAAGAAATGTTCGCCATAGGTCAAGTACTGTAGAAGATTGGGGCAATTGTAAACATTGATTTTTATACCTAAACGACTTGGATTTACATCGATCTTTCATCATTTCCTCACTTTACAAGGATTTCTATAGTATCTGCGAATTTACATAGGTCTCATACTCTGAAATCCGGTATTTAATTTTAAAAAAGCGCAATGTTTACAATTACCCCATGTCTACTACTGCCCCAGTTAGATTAATTTAAAAATATTATGTAAAGTAAAAAGTTCTGAGCCCTTTCCACTAGATGTCTTTAGTGTACAACATCTCACGATGTTTGTATTGTATCGGGACATTAGCTGTTTTCAAGGGTTTGCTGAATCCTTGTTTTTTTTTCATTTCGTTTTTTACACTGTTGTTTTTGTCAGTATGTCCTTGGAATCTTTGTCTTCGGTAATCTTTGTTTTTTGGAAACTTTGCCTTTGGAAACCTTGTCTTTCATATATTTTACACAAGTATATTTTATTAAATAAAATAAAGAAATTACAACGATGATTTTTGGGACAAAAGGAAATTTTCTGAGTTTTGGGAAGTTTCTAGTTTCGTCCTTTAGGGCAAAGGGAAATTTTCTGGTTTTTGGGAAGTTTTAAGTTTCGACATTTGGGGCAAAGGGAAATTTTCTGTGTTTTAGGAAGTTTACAGTTTCGTCCTTTGAGGCAAAGGGAAATTTTCTGCGCTTTGGGAAGTTTTTAGTTTCGTCATTTGGGGCAAAGGAAAATTTCCTGTGTTTTGGGATATCTTTAGATTCGACCTTTGGGCCAAAGGGAAATTTTCTGTATTTTGGGAAGTTTTTAGTTTCATCCTTTGGGGCAAAGGGAAATATTCTGTGTTTTGAGAATTTTTTTTATTTTCGCCCTTTGGGTCAGAGGAAAAGTCTTCGAATTTTCCATACCACTCACGAAGATTTCCCAGGGAAATAGAGGGGAAAATTCTCCCCGGAAGGGGAAAATTTCTTCCGGAGATACATGAAAATTTTGTGGCGAGTTCAGGGGAAATCCTGTGGGATATTCTGTAAAAGTTAAGCTTATACTTCGGGCGACATGGTTTTTGATTGCAAAGTCCATAAAGAACGTCGAATATTTTATAAATGAATTAAAGAATTCAAGCAGCCGTGTGAGGGAGCACCATAAACACAAGTCATCAACTGAGTAACAAAAAGGATAAGGAAAAAAAGGGGAAAAATTGAAGAGACCTAAAAGAAAACAAATATAAAGATAAGAAATAATAAAGGAAAAAAGTCAAAAAGGAAAACAAAAAAAAAGTGGGGATTTTTTATGGTTTCCCCAAACATTTTCCTGAGAATTATCCGCAAGTTTAACCGATCTGTCCCGAAGAGTTTCCAGGGATTTCTGTGAGAAAAGTCCCCTAGTTTTTCCGACCCCTGACTTTTTCAGGGGAGTTCACGGGTATATCCCTGGGTAAAATCTCTCAGATTTCCTCACAATTCTGAGGAAGTTTCCCGCGATTTCCTTAAGAAAAATCCTCTTTTTCCTGTACCATATTACTGGGGATTTCTCAAGGAGAGCCTGAGGAAGCTTCTCTCCCGAGATGGGGAAGATTCTCTAAGAAGTTGCGTTACATGCCAATTTAGCTTTGTTACTTTTCCATAAGTACCAGTTGGAGAATTTTCGGTGAGGTAGTGATGACACTTCTTGAGGATTTTCCTATGGAATAGCGCAGACTTTTTTTTAAAGGGGTGAAGCCATTTCTATTTTACAGCTTTCCAAAATGAGAAAATTCGATATCTTTTTCAGTATTACAACGACATAGGTAAAAAAGCGAAGTAAGTAGACAAAATATTGTGCTGTTTATAAACATAACACTATCAGATGCAACAGCACAGCGGTGGTTCAAAGAATTCCGTTTTGGGGAAATGGACGTCAAAGATAAGGCACGATTGGTCAATAATTGTCGAAAATGTCAATAAAATAATGGAAATCGTAGACTTGGACCGGCATGCGAGCACTTATTCTCTTGCCCAAGAACTAAAAATTAACCAGAAAAGTTTGGAACCATTTTCAATTGGCTGGTCTCAGGAAAAATCCAGATGTAGGGTAAATTAAGCTAATTCAAAACCTTTTCCAAATGGAAACTTTTCACTACTCCAAATGGAAACATCATTTTTTCCCATGATAAATGCATTATTAAATTTTTATTTATATATTTTCTATACTTCAGAATCATTATTTAGTTAATTTTACTCCAAATAAAGCGAAAATCAATTCATATTTACAAATTTTAATTTATAAATTTCTCAGAAGAATTAAAAGTGTAACTTTTCACCATCGAATTTTTCATCGATCGACCATGTTTTCCAATGAAAAATACAATTAGGCTAATTGTTCTTTATTCGTTTTTTTTTTTACATTTGTGTAATATTTTTGCCAGAATTATGTGAAATTAAGTGTTAATCTATATTGTTAACGGTACGTTAAGTTTTCAAATGAAATAATTACCTATTTCGTGAACAAAAAGGGTTTTTCTGAAGTGTTTGCAAATGCTTCAATAGGAAACCCCGAAAATATGATTTTTTTGGAGAGATTTTCTTATTGTTTTAAATGGGAAAGAAGAAAAGACCAGGAATAAGAACAAATCCTGCACTCAAGAGCAACTCAGCAAGGTTTTGAAAGCCTTTCGTCGCGGTTTCACTTACACTGTTTGTCTCCAATTAGAAAATTTCCCTTGTCTCCATTTGGATTAATTTGTTTCCAATTGAAGCATTTTACACTCGCGTATTTTTCTTGTATTTAAGAAGTTTTTAAATTATATTTAAAGAATTTTCACTAAACAGTAACATTCTAGAAGAGTCAAGGAGCAAATTTATGTAATTCTCTTCAGAAAAAATATGAATTTAATGTGTTAAATCTTCTGCCAAAGTTAAAGCGTCTGGAAATGGTTTTGAATTAGGGCATTTACCCTATGGGTGTCATACGAATTTTCGAAAAAGAATCTTTTGAACCAAATTGATATCTGCGATTCTTTGGTGAAACGCAACGAAATCGAATCATTTTGGAAGCGAATGGTGACCGGCGTTGAATAATGGGTTACGTATGAGAACAATAGTCGGAAAACATCGTGGTCCAAGCGTGAGCTGGTCTGAATGATCACCAAGCCCAGATTAAAGGCCAAAAAAGGCTTTGCTTTGTGTTTGGTGGGATTGGAAGGGAATCATCCACTATGAGTTGCCTCTCAATGGTCAAACGCTCAATTCAAACCTCTATTGGCAACAACTGACAGGATTAAAACAGACGAGCGCCCAGAATTGGCCATTGGGGAAGTTCCATCAAGACAACACCAGGTCGCACACATGTTTAAGGACTCACCAGAAATTCCGAGAGCTTGAATGGGAGGTTCTATCCCACTCGATATATAGTTCAGACCTGACATCAAGCTATTATCATCTTTTCAAGCATTTGCAAAAATTTTTTTTTTGATAGTATACTACTGTCTTCAAGAGAGGCTTGTAAAAATGAGCTACTCAAGTTTTTTTACCACTGAGAAAAAAAGATAGTGCGACTAGCTTTTTTCCTCAGAATTTTAACACTTTTTAGGTGTAAAAATATATCAACATTTTTTAATGTTAATTTTAAACCTTTTAAGGGTAAAATCAACATGAAAGAAGGGTAACTTTCACTCCTAATGCGCCTAAAAAGGGTAATATTTACACCAATTTTGGATCAATACTGCAGGGTAAAATTAACATTTCCGGAATGTTTTTTTTTAACTTTTTCGGATTTCTCTCAGTACAGAAAGAATGATGACATCTTCAATCGTGGAATTATGATATTGGCATCAAAATTGGCAATGTCGTCGAACAAAATGGGACAAATTTGATCTAAATTGGATAATTCTAACTATGACAATTTCATCTTCAAAATAAAGCTTAAAAGTTAAAAAGGCTCAGATCTTTTTACTTGACTTATTATTTGCAATGAAGGTAAAGAAAAGTGTCCCAAAAGCTCCTAAAAATAACATTTACTTACTGTGCTCGGAATCCTTACTGGGATGTACATGTTCTGGCGATGATATCACACGGCGATGCTTCCCACTCAACTGGTTTAACTGCTGTGGAGTCAAACCGAGAGCCTGAAATAGTCACAACTAACATTTTAGCATCCTCCAAAAAGGGTCCATCAAATATCTAAAGACACATTGAATAAAGTTGTGATAAAAAAAACAACAAGACTGTAAGCTGAATCATTTTCATAAAAGAAAAAAAATAATTGATATAACAAAACAACAAATTTTTCAAGATTTTTCATTAATATTTCATACATTATTTGGCAACAAGGTCATTGCATTTAAAAAAAATCCCCAATAATACTTTTTTTGTGTAATTTCTTCAGTGTCACACAAACACACTGTAAATCACACACATTTTCAGTGCTTGCATGAAATAAATAGCACTAAATGGTTTTATTTTAATTTCTGAAAAAAAAAATCGCCTATAGAAGTATCCTAGAAAAATGTTCCCTAGCAAAAACTACATACAAAGTACTTTGAGGGAATATCTAAGGGATCCTAGTCTAATCTCCTAACAATGTTCTCTCTATTTTCTTCTTTTTTTTTGTATCTTAGTGGATAATCTAAAAATTCCTAGAATGAAATTAGAATTAATTTTTAAGGCATTCTCTGGAGAAAGCACAAAAAGCAGCTCAAATTGCAAGAAATCTACACCCCAAACCACTCTAAAAAGCAAGCACACAGATAGAATAAAGCATGCACAAAAAGCTATAATTTAATAAATCTATATAATTTATAAAATATATCATAAAATTTTATAAAGAACAAAGTCATAGGACATCTGTTTAGGAAGACTGTCGCATATCCCATTCAACACTGTAACACGTCGTCGTTTGAATAAATATTAATTAAGTCTTAACAATTTAAAAAATTATGACTTAAACGTTATTTGCAAAATACCTACTCTGTGAATTTCTACGCGATCAGGGTTACAAAGGCGAAGAATAAAATTTCATAAAAATATTTAAGGTAAGCCGAGACACACACCATATGCGCTTTTCTGGAAAACTTGATTAACTTTCTGGTCACAGAAGGATTTAATCGAAAATGAACGTCTTCAGAAAAACACACATAAGAAAAAAACGTTTCAAAAAGGAAAATTAAAAATAACACGGTGGTAAAGTAAAAGTGATCTGCCTTTTTACTATTAGGTGATACTGTGTCTTGGGTTGTCTATAACTATTAATTAATTTGAAGAAATTAATCGAATTAACCTTGGAATTTCCAGTGATTCTTATGCAGTAGGTAAACTAGTTTTATTGAGCAACTCCAAATTGAAGAATTTAAAAAGAACTAGAATATATTCAAAATTGGTTGATGTCATGGATAATATTCCAAAACCAATATTTTCTTTTAAATTCCTTGACCATTCTGATAGATAAATTTTAAATCTGTCAAAATCAAAGATTGGTAATCCAAAATTAAAGGATAAATGATATTCCGAAAATTGGAAACTTAAATCAAATTTTACCGCTCGAACAGTATACAAAATCTGCCTTTTTCGAATTTGTCACTGATCTGGGGGGGGGGGCAATTCTGTAACGCTCTGGCAATGCCATATGACAAATTGGGTTCGAATTCTAGGAGAGCTTTTTCGAAAATGCGATTCTGTAGCCGTGATATTGTCATTTCAGTTCACGACGAATTGTTAGAAGTCACAAATTTGAGATTTCTGGCAATTCAAATGACAATGAATTTTATTAAACAAATCAACCAAGACGTACTGTATTTTCCTAAAATCATCAAGAAAAAAAATTTCATTAAAAATTCAATGAATTGCATTTTCGAACTCACATGATATGACAAAAAAAGCTCGAATGGCATTGTTAGATTTCGAACTCACGCGTGACAATGCCACGAAAATTACAGAATTCCCCTACAGGGTTATGAAGGCTGCAGAATAAAACTTCATAAAAATGTTTAAAGTAAGCCGAGACACATACCGTATGCGTATTTCTGGAAAACTTGATTAACTTTCTGGTCACAGAAGGATTTCATCGAAAATGAACGTCTTTAGAAAAACAAACATATGAAAAAACGTTTCAAAAAGGAAAATTAAAACTAATACGACGATACAGAAAAGGTAAACTGACTTTTTACTATTAGCTGGTAATGTGTCTTGGATTATCTTTATAACCATTTATTAATTTGAAGAAATTAAATGAGTTGATCTTCAAAATAACAGGAAATAGTTAAACTAGTTTTTTTTAGCAATTTCAAGTTGAACATCAAAAAGAACTAGAATGTATTCAAAATTGGTTGATGTCATGGATAATATACAAAAACCAATATTTTCTTTTAAATACTCTGATCATGGTAATTTTCTCGTGATAAAGAAATTTAAAATCTTTAAAGCTCCGGCAGACCTTTAGATCAGGAAAATTTCATGAAATTAAAATTCATATCCCTTTCTTTCTCACACGTTTTGCATATGTCTATCTCATTATCACGCACTCTAAATCCAATTGAGCTAAATTGAATTTTTTGTGATGTTTAAAATAAGAAGAAGAGCGCAAAAGTATGAGACAGACATGTGCAAAACGTGTGACAAGGAAAGAGATTCAAATTTCGACTCCACTAAATTTTCCTGATCTAAAAGGAGTGCCAGAGCTATTAGTGTCAAAATTAAAGATTGCTAATCCGAAATTAAGGAATAAATGACATTTCAAAAATTTGAAACTCAAATCATATTTTACTACTCGAACTTTAAGAGAAAACAGTATACAAAATCCGTTTTTCTTCGAATTTGTCACTTATCTGGAGCTTATACGGTAAGAGACATTGATTTCCGACAGTCGATGACCCCCTGATAAGTCAATATTATCTCGAGAATTTTTCCCCTCCCCCTCCACGCCCACTCCAAATTCATGTTTTTTATCTTTTATTTTTGGATATGTTTTGGATGTAGTCCAGGCAAACATTTCGTCCATACTTATGACCGAAAAACTTTTCGAGATCGAATTTTCGAAGGTTAAAGTTTAACCACTCTGGAGGGTCCATTTTCCCCCCAAAGTTTCCACTTTCCACCCCCGGAGACCACTTTTCTCAACAAATCTTCACGTGAGATTATTCGACTATGTACGGTCTGGTGGAGTGCAATATTTAGTGAAAACGGAGTAAGACCCTATTTCGCCTCTTTCAATTTTTATTCGCTAATTTTTTTTTTTCGCCTCTTTCAATTTTTATTCGCTACAACGTTTCGGGAATACGATAGCGAATAAAAATTGAAAGAGGCGAAATAGGGTCTTAATCCGTTTTCACTAAATATCAAATCTTCACGTTTCAGATGATTTCTGAGAAATGTCGTCACATTGTTTGTTTGTCCGTCTTTCCGTCCGGCTGTAGCCAGCTCTAGAGGCCAAACGGTAAGAGATAGCGACTTGGAACCTTCGGGGGACCCCTCTATAAGTTGACCCAATGATCGTTAACATGCCCCTCATTTTACTACCACCCCTCCCCCCACCCCCCAAAACCATGTCTTTTGGGATTGCTCGAAAATGCGTCGTGCGATTTTTTTCATTTTTAGATAAATTTATAGATTACCCAGGCGGACATTTCGTCCTTAGACAAAAATCCCGTTGAATCATTCCTAATAACGGTTTTCAAGGTCAAAGGTTAAAAAGACACTAGAGGGGTCATGTTTGGGCTAGTTGAAAAGGTCTTGGAATTTCCGACAAAACTGAACCGATTTCAATTGGTTTTGAATCGGTAATCAACCGGTTCATAACCAATAAATAATTTTTATACGAAATTCAATTAAATTACTCCTGAGGTATATTTTGGGAAATATTTTGAGTGATTTATAAGTAGGTTCAAATCGGTTGTGAACCGGTAATGAACCCGTTATTTACCGATAAGTAATTTTTATTCGAATATAATTTTTATTACTCTTGTTCAAACCATTTTGTGGAATCTATTGAGTGATTTATGAATCGATGCAAATCGGTTGAGTACCGGTAAACGGTAAATTTATTTCGAAAACGGCTCCTACGATTTATTTTCGAATACATACCAATGATCGAAAAAACTTTCGATATCGAATTTTCGAAGGCTAAATTCAAATGTTTAGGTAATCCGACATTAACTAAATTTACAGTTACAGATTATTCGATACTATCGATTCGATAGTATCGATAAGCAACCCTTGGTCTTAAAGTTGTACCGGAGCCATAAAGATTTATCCTAAAATTGAGAAGGACATCTAGACAGCTTTGTTGAATGGGAATTGCGAAAAGTACTTATCAAAGAAATTGGTTTAACTTCCTATTTCACTTGAAATTCCTTCAAATCCGTTCCCCTATCACTTCCTGCAGCCTCATTTCGGCATAAGCAAGAGTGTAACACCAAACTAAATTATCTACACATAATGTTAGGAAGTGAATCTTAGTGAGTTGAAGCAGAGAAGTGTATTGGTGAAGAAGTGTGTGTAATTTGTGTTTTGGAATGCAGAATGATCCAGTTTCTTTTTCTTTTTCTTTTTTTTTTGTTTTGTTTTTGGAGAAAAAGGATAATAGACGGTGAAAAGTTTGGTGAACATGACAGAGTTGTGCCGTGAGTACTTACAGTAGATTTATTAGCAGAAGATAGTAGATTTTGGTGATGGTGGTGATGAAGGTGGTGCTGATGGAAATTGCTATTACTCAGCTGTTGCTGTTGTTGCTGCTGCTGCAGATGCTGTACAATATTTGGTCGGTGAGACAGAGGAAAAGCGGATAGATTGTCCCTAACTGGTGTACATGTTGCTATAAGGGGATAATTCATCAATGTTTCTATGCTATTGGGCAAGGGTCTGTTATTGTTCAGTTTATTCAACTGATTTTCATCAATGGTCTGCTGCCTCGGCGGCAATGGTGGTGGATTTTCCGTTGATGATGCCCTCATGGCCATTGCTCCACTCTCCACCTGAATCAGCATCTGAGAGCTCATCTTTGGATCTGACCATGCTTTAGTCTTGGCTTTTGTGCGCTTTTTACTCTTGCCCGACGGAGTCCCATGGGTTGGTGTCGAACCACCACCACTCGATGAATGATCCAGATCTGACACCTGCATGGGACTCCTCATCACCCCATCCGGACTCTCTGTACTCCCACGTGCCCCATTTGCATCCGACGCCACCTTTCGCGGAGCATTTCTCTGTGGCAAAGGTGGCGGAGTATCACCCTTCTGTGGACTCTTTGGATCCACATTGACCTTCTTCTTGCTGGCCATCAAATCCCCCACAATGGACGACTGTTGCCGGGGAAAATGGGGTGTATGCTGATGCGGAGAGAACTCCGAATTGATACTCATTAGAATATTTGGTGCTATCACCGGATCAACACGATCCATGGGCTTCTTTCGCGTGCCCAAACTCAATGATGACAGAGAACGCGGAAAGAGCGAAAGGAATGCTGGTGTGGATTGTGACGTTTGCTGCTGTGGTGGTGATATTATTGCTGATGGAAAAGCTACTGGAGCAGGAAGTGAATGCAGCAAGTTCATATCCTGCAATCAAAATCAAGACATTGTGGTTGTTTTCACCACAATTTTACCCATCTCCTCCATCCCCATTTCACGATCCTTATAACTTCACAAATTACTTTTCACTTCAATTTTCCACCCATTTTCCATCGCAAACTCAATTTCCCCACAGTATATAAATATATTGTGTAATTATTATATAAATAAATAATGTTTTGTTATAAAATCTTGCACTTAGAAAAATTCATTTTATTTATTTTTCTTTTGGTAGTATATTATTCATTAAGTATTATCCCCATCTCTTGAAATATTTTTGTACCATTGCGTTTCCTGATTGGATAGAGCTTGAAAGCATTCAAAACTCTAGCCAATCAGAGAATGCGATAGTAATATAGTAATTCTGATTTCAAAATTGAAAGCTTCTAAATATTCTTCTTTGCCAAATATTTAAATATAATGGCATATTTAAATAAATATTTAAATATGCCAAATATAACTAAAGCAGTAACTTTTTTGAATTTCATATTGAGAGAAATATTATCAGACTTTCTGATTAAGCACTACCCTAAAATATTTCAGGACACGCCCCTTTTCAAGATAATGATCAAATAAAATTATATCTGTTGAAATTTTGAAAGTTCAATAAAAAATGTTAGAATAATTAGGTGAAGACTGATGAGTCTCATCCGCTAAAAAAAGTTAACGCCTATAATAATACTTTTGTCAAAAGGGAAATTAATATAACGTTTAAAACCAGAAGAGCCACCACTACAGGAAAAAGTCGTTTTGTATTTGAATCTGGCAACACTAAAAAAGAGTCGCTAATGTCATCTTTCAATTTTAAAGTTTTTAGAATCTTTTGCCATTTTTGAGGAATCTTTCTTGCCAAATATTTATAATATAGGAATAAAAAATATTATAAATGTGATGATAAATTATTTAAACTTGCAGTTTTTCAAAAATAAAATGAAGAAGAGACCATTGGTGAACGAAAAATACTAGATAATTGTACGAATATCATTTTTTTAAGTTTCTTTTCGTTTCCCTTCAATTTTTTTCTCAATATCTCGAAAGATAAAAGGAAATTTCTCTCGAATCAGTGACGCTTATAGTGGTATTTAGGGTCGAATGAACACCTCTTCGACAGGGAACCCCTATTGACACTTTTGTCAAAATATTGAAATTTTTTTAATCTATCGAACAAAATGTAAATAATATGGCGTTTTTTCATTAATCTACGTTTTTCGATAAGAGATAATTGCAAAGGGCACCGTTCGGTATTTCCATTTCAACAACTAGACCGTACAGGGTAAGTGTGCCAAATTCTATCCAGCTTGCAATTTCGGCCACCTGTTTTGTTCCTCGAATTTCCATGAACTTTTAGATTTTACGTACTCTAGAGAGTATACAATGCAAAAAAATAACAAAAAATTAAGCTTCGACAAACGAGATGACGTGAAAAAGATTTTGGAATAATTCCCGAAGGGCAAGGAACTATGAGAATGAAGGTGGCCGAAATAGAGCACCAAAGCTATGTCTATATTTTTTTTCATTTTAAAATGTATTAAGAATAATTTTAGAGTCAATAAAGACGGTAAACTCTTTACAAGGTTCCAAGAAACACTCTTTAAAAAGAAAGAATAAAAAAAATCAATTTGAATTTAAAATATTAGATTTCAAACTTTAGACTTTGACGCTTGCATGCAACTATGCCGAAATTTGGCACACTTACCCTAGGTATATTTCTTCGAGTACAACAAGCCCTTTTCAAGACATCTTTCTAACATCACCTACTTTTAACCACTTATCGACATTTAACCTTTGCCAAAATCCGCTTGATGATATCTCCGTCCACGGAACGGCTTACCACGAAAATCGATTTATGGCGCATATGATATTCATGGCTATGAGTGTCAAAACGTGTAAATCCAAAATTTGAGCCAGATCTGACGAGATCGGATTTCACCTCGGACCACAAAAGCTGAGATTGTAAACAATCTCAGCTAAAACGACTTTTTCCTTATAAGGGCTCATAATTTTGACCAGTTTCTTATTTTGGACACTGAGGATAAAATTGGACACTAAAAATAAATTGATTAAAATGATGGATTTTTAATCCAATATTTGATGAATAATGAATTCAATCTAAATATTTGATCTTTTTGAAAGATTTTAACACTAAATACGTTAAATTTTGAATACAGAACTCAAAATAGTTACGGCTTTGAGTATTTTGATCAAAATTATTAACTTACTCTTCAATTTGAATAAAATACAATCGAAAAATTCTCATCCAGTATTTTTTACGGATACATACTTCTTTCATGAAAACTCAAAAATCGGCAAAATTTTATGACAAATATTTTTTTAAGTATATAAATATAATGCGTTTAAAAAAATACTAATACAATGGAAAAAAATATTTTTAAAAAAATCAGTGAATGCAAGGAACTAAAATTATTCATCTGTTTCTTAAGATATTTTTTTTTCAGTGAATTTCTTAAATTGTAATATAAAGACTCTATTCCATTTTAAAAATATTCAATAAAATTCAAAAATACTTGGAAAAGGTTTTAAAAATCAAATAAATAAAGTCAAATGTTCTAATTTCTGTGAATTTATTTATTTAATAAAATAATAATAAATTAAACGGAAAAATCGGCATAACAAAAGAAGTACGCGGTGCTGTATTGTACACATTGTTACATAAGTAACAGACCTAACCAAATATCCTTTACTGTCTTTATACTAAAACGGTTTAATTATAGTTGGTAAATTGCAAGAAATTTCATGAATTTCCGCCTAAAGTAGATGGCGACCGCTGTGAAATTTCTGAAATTTAGCATCTCTATTTAATTCCCTTTCCGAATATCTCTTATTAGGTGTGATTCCTTCTAATCACACCTATTTTTAAAAAACCAAACAAGTTCAATTAATTTAAATATTTCAAAAGATTTTCTCTCTTAATTTTATTGTTGCAATTCAACATTTCTCTACGCAGAAAAAAGTATTCGCAACATTTTTTGTGCGAAATGCTCGTAAATCGTATAATCCACTAAAAGGTTCGTAAATGTTTATGCTTTATCACAATTTTTGTTTGTTATGAACAGCGCACAATAACTTTTGTTTGTAAACATGTTTTCAAAATATCCCATGAGAATAAGGGAGATAACTAGATCTAGATCTCACTCATTCTCATTGAAATGTCAAAAACATGTTTAATAAACAAGTTATTGTGCGTTAGGCATAATACGATTACTTGACGAGCATTTCTAGTTATTTATAAACATTTGTTGAGCAGTTCTAGTTATTTTACATAATTTTTTTTTCTGTGTAAGATCCCAATGGGAATTCACAAACACTTAAGAACAATTTCATGAAAATTTTTTACCGTGAAAAAAATAACCTCAATTCCGTAAAAATTATATGATCTTTTGTTAACAATTTTCATTCAAATAAAGTAATTTTTTAAAGATATTTTTTATTAGTATTCATCTGTTCAGTGAGCAAAAAAATGGTTTTGGTTTAAAAAAAAAAGTTAAGAAATAACTTTAGAATATTGTGTTGTCATCGAAAATGTATTAATGACAAAAATATGAGCAAATTCAGACAACAGGACGTGCGTGAGAAATTATTTTTAAAATAATGTAAATAAACAATGCGAATCCAATAAAAGCAATTAATAAAAATGCCAAGATTTACTTGAATTGATTGTGACAGCATTGGCATTCTGCAAAATTGGCAGTGAGTGAAAGAACACAACATTTTTGTGTTTATTTATTTTAAAAGCAATAAAATTGGTTAAAATTTGAGAAACATCTAATATTAATAAACTTTTGCTCATGGCGATTCAAAATTGTCTAAATCACATATGATTAACCCTTTCAAACTCTATTTAAACTTCAAAATTTCGTGCAAAATTCTCTCAATTTTTATCACGAAATATTTTCACTGAGAAATCAAATCAAATACATTGGTGAGAATTTACTGATAAATTGAATCTTTTTTTCCCACGTGAGGGCGCTGTTTTCTGCCGCAAGTGGCGCTGGCAACTGTTCTCAAATTTGAATTCTCAACTTGAAAAAGTTGGTAAAGAAATTTGACTGAAAATCTTTAAAAATTCTCAATTTCAAAAACGAATTTGACAATTTTCGTACAAATTTCAAAATAAGTATCCGTCATCGCAATAGGATTTTCTTTTTCAAATTTTTAAAATAGAATAGAGTCCTCATTGACATTCACTAAAGAGTATACATAAAAGAAAAGCTTTTCTCGATAAAAAAAAAAACTTCACACAACACATTCCATGAACATTTCCATAAACAAAATGCTCAACAAAAGAACGTTGCTACACACAAATAAAAATAGAATAAATATAAATTAATATAGTCTCCTAAAACTCTCTTAACCTAAAAAAGAAATCTCAATGTTTGCAATAAGTCTGCTAATATGAAAGATGTGTGTGTTGAAATAATTATATTTTAAGGGTTTCTGTTGAAAAGTATAATGTGCTAAAAAAAATGAATATAATCTGCATAAAATGATGCGATTCAACGTGGTAAGAAAACAAAATTAAATGAAGAGAAACAAATTATTGTGAAAAGAAAATTAATCCCATAAACCTCGTTTCTTCTCTTTTTTTTTCTTCAATGTAAATTAATTTTTTTAATCACACATTTTCTCATCTCATAAGACAAATGTTCATTCTTTTAAAAAAAAATATTCTTTCATCTTCAAGGCAATGGAAATCAGTGTTATTTACGGCAATTCACTTGATAACTCAATTTTTGTTGGTTTATTATTATTATTATTATTGGTGTAATAATAAGAGAAGGTGAGTAAATAAGATGAATTAATTAATGGAGCGTTGCTGATTAACAAAAGTTGAATGGTTTTGTTATGCTTTCGGAATTAATTCATCTCCATTTCCTGCCACTTTTGTTTATAGTATCAATAAGTTATTTTCTTCTATATTTTTCTTTTTTTTCTCGCAACATTCATTGAATAAAGTCAAACTTTTAAAAGGGGAGGTTGAACAAATTAAAAAAATAAATAAAATAATGCAATCAATTGAGTTAAAAATTGCAATTTCTCTTCCTCAAACATCATTTTCTTCACTTTTCCAATTCAATTTGCAATCCGGACCCAGTTATTAATTATAATTATTGCTATTTTAAACATTTAACTATCTTATGTATATTTCACTTGACGAAGGAGAAATTGCATAAGATTATTTACTTGGGAGATAAAGTAAATAACCAGGTAAGAAAATAAAGAGAAAAAAAATAGAAGAATGATGTTTTCATACCTCTCCACACACTTGACGCAGTTGCTCCTGCAATTTGCGAATATTTGCCTCGGAACGTGCCATCTCTTGTCTATTGCCACCACCACTATTGCTGGCCGCCAGCAATGCATCGTAGTTCTTCTTTTCCTGATCCAACATAAGGCGCAGTGTTTGCATTTTTGAAAATTCCATTTCCCGCATTTTATGTTGCTGCAGTGAAGAAAAAAAAATAACAACAAGTCTTGCGTCAACAGTGTTTACTTTTTTTTTCACTAAATATACAACATATTTTTATATTTAAGAATTTTCAATGGTATCTCTTGCAGATCCAATGATAAACCTCGAAGAAAATACCGTTTGAGATGTACTTAGTTTTGCCAAAACAAATAAGTTTAATTTATCTACCTTTAACAAGTTTAGTAGACTCTCAATAATTTGACTGTGATTCATTGTGTACAACAAGTTTTTCCTAAATTAAATGAAACCAAAAATAAACACCTAAAAGCTAAATATTAACAAATATCAATCTATAAAGGCTTATGGTAGTTGAGATTCTTCACTGTGTGAAGTAAAAACTGGATAAAATTGTTTCAACGTGATTCTTCATTCGTTAAACCTTTGTAAAACTCCACAAATAGACTTCGATTGTCGTATATGACCTTGAATTATCCTTTTTCCCAATTTTTCAAGGTCAAAAATTACAAAGACTTTAGAGTGCTTTATTTCTTAATCAAACACTCATTCTCTTAGTGTTTAATCTCGTGAGTATGATTTAAACAACTAAAGAACTACATTAATATGAAATAATAATGCGAAATTCATTTTGAGTTATAACCATGGGGGTAACATTAGCTCTGAAAAATGAGACCAGTTTTAGTATAATTTTTTCCTGCTTTCGTACACATTTCTCGAGATATCTCCGAAATTACGTAGGTTGCCAAATTGGGGACTTCGGTTGCCTATTCAGTATTAATTTGCCTTTTATTTTGTATTTGTATTTTTTCTAATTCATTCTACAATGAAAGAAAACACCTAATTAAACTCCAAAGTTTTTTCAGAACGCTAGAAACATATGGGAAACATAGGAAACGTTATGCCCTTAGCTATAACTGATCAAGAGTTCTAAGATTTTGCAGCCGGAGTGCGACCACTTCTTTTATACATTACTTGAAGAAAAAAAAACACTTATAGACAAGTAAAAACTTCTACACATTTAGAACAATTTTCGTCAAAAGTTGCATTTTTAAAGAATTTACGGTTCCATTCACAATGCAGACGATTTCTTTGAAAAAGTAATTTTTGCCGAAAATGCTTCCCATTATGTAGACTTTAAGAAAAAAGCAAAAATTCAGTCAGAACAGTAAAAAATAAATTTTGATCTGTAAAAAAACGGTCAATAAAGTT
Organism: Phlebotomus papatasi; assembly: GCF_024763615.1. NCBI lineage: Eukaryota > Metazoa > Arthropoda > Insecta > Diptera > Psychodidae > Phlebotomus > Phlebotomus papatasi. The sequence continues at coordinate 33,402,034 of NC_077223.1, read as the reverse complement.
CATTCAAATTTCTTCAAAACAAACTGAAATGATGATTCAAAACTTCTGCATTTTACCTTTACCAAGAACATTTTACACTTTTTAAGTAAGTGTACCAAATTCCGGCCAGCTCGCAATTTCGGCCACATTTTTTGTTACTCAAATTTCCGTGAATTGTTAATTTTTTGATACTCTAGAAGAGATTATACAAAAGAAAAAATAACAAAAAATGTCTTCGACGATCAAGATGATCTGAGAAAGACACATCGGAAGAATTCAAGAAGGACAGTGAACTATGAGAATCATGATGGCCGGAATAAGCCACCAATGCTATGTGTACATTTTTATTAATTTTAAAATGTATGAAGAATGATTTTAAAGAAAATAAAGAGAATAAACTGTCTACAAAGTTCCGAGCAACACTCCTTAAAAAAAAGTAACAAATATATTCAATTTGTTTTGAAGATATTACATTTCAAACTCAAGACTTTGGCGATTGCATGCAATTATGCCGAAATTTGGCACACTTACCCTAATATTCATTTTCTTTTAAATATGTAAAGCAAATTTAATTTTTGTTTACTGTTTTCAGCAAGACACTGCCTAATATACTGTAATCATTGCTCTTTTATTTCTCGAATATTTGTTTTCGACTTTAGGGCCTAAAAACTAAACAGTAAGAGATATAGTTTTCCGGTTTTCAGTCACTCCCCCTCGCCCCTTAAAATATTTTTTTTAGGGGTACTTGTTTGATTCTTCTCGTTCTTACAGCGATTTATTCGATTTTCTTCTAACGATTGCCCCTTTCAAATCGTTTTAAGGGGTTTCATTCATTCAAACGTCAAGAACTCGATTTTATTGCTTAAATCGATAGATAAATATCTTAGAATATACTATACAAATTAATCGAAAGCACTAAAGCCCGGCTATAATATACTAAAATTTGAGCTCGATCGATACCATAGGGATTGAACTATTGTGAAAACAAAAAAAGTGAGTTTTCAAAACGGCAGAATAAAGGGTACGGGACGGGAGATCAATGCACCAAGTTGCAATTTTTTCCTGATATAAACCTTTGGCGAAAACCGCAATTCGATATTTGTTTTAATTTAGGAAATATTAGGCTCCAAAGAGCGCCTGGACGGACGGGAACGGTTTTAGCCATCCATTATATTCGTGATTATAGGAAGTGGCCAAACACATTTTGATAAAGTTTTAGGGCCGATGATGATTATAGAATTCAGATGAGAAGTCGAAGTATTTTCGTAGATACAAAGACGAAAGCAAAGGAGTGCCAAATAGCTTTGCGAACGCTCGATCGAAAACTTCAAAAATTCTGAAATTTTGAAGTACCTACTTTTTCTTTACATTTCTTTTTTAAGATTTTGTTGAATGGGCCAGAAAGATAAAAAAAAACTTATTGATGGCATGAAACAAATTAAGATTTATTCTCTTTAGAATTAAATTCTCTTCTATTTGAACTAAAAGAAAAAAGAAGTATTGAAAATCTATTCTTCTAATTCTACATGGTAAAAATAAAAGTATCAAATTGATCCAAATTTGATCCTTTTGCAAAGTATAAATGAAACTTCGAACTCTGAATGCACATTTATCATAATAGAACATGTTAATTTGATCCATCTTTTGCAAAAGGATCAATTTGATCCTTTTATTTTTACCAGTGTATTGCTCAAACTCCACAGAGAGAGCACTAACATGAGACAGACGTGAGAGAGCACTGTATTATATTATACCGCAATTTTGAGTTATATATATTTCAATCCTTACTCCCTAAGGGGTTATATATTGGTAGAATTTTGGAAATATAAAATTTCGATTTTTTAACGTAACGCCAATTGTCCGACTGACCGTTACCATGTCTAGACTCCCAACGGTTAGAGATAAAAATTTAGGATTTTTGGGGGACCCTCCCTACTCGATAAGTCAACCCTGAGATCATTAACAGACTCTTCATCACTCAGAAAAAGGCAGTTTTAACTTTGTATGGGATTTGCAAAAATACAGCTCTTGTCTGTAAGAATATTTTAAGAGCCGAATCAACCTAAACATGTCGTGCTTTGAATTAAGAGCTGCGTTCTGAAACAAATCAACTAAGAGCTGGCGTGTCTTGAGCGAAGTATCATTTCACTAGAAAATTTCCAGAGACTTTCAGTGCTGTCAAATGGCAGACAAAATAATTCACAGTGCAATTAATTCGCAAAGTTGTGATTGTTTTCGCGACTTTTCTCAATGAAATTATAGTGAAAAACTGTGGAAGATGCCTCTATAAGTAGTGAAGTGTCTTGTGATTCAAAAAAATACAGTGCCGACAAGGATTTTGCGAAAATTAGGTGAATTAATGCTCGAAAAATACAAAAATATTTTTTTCTGAAAAATAAAACATTGTGTCTCACAAGCTCACTCGTGTCTCTGGAGTGCTGTGTGATAGTTATTTTTTATTTAGAAAACTTATATAGTGAAATATTCAAAAGATTTTTGCGAGGTGGTTCCCGTCAAAAAAAAACTGCAAACATGTCGGGCACCTTGCTCATTAATAGTCGGACGGAAAAAAATCTTCCCAAGTGTGAGTCTTTATTTAGACAAAAATTGATTAATTTCACTTTTAGATTTTAAAAGAAAATTTATGAATTTAAAATTATAGAATAAAAGGTGTATACGGTGATAATTAAATAAAATAACGTGAAATTCAATTGCATTTTTTCATTATGAGTGTACGTCAATTTTGTTGCAATACAGCAGAGAAAATCTGATACTGGAATCAAAACTCGATATGCTTTGCTCCAAGACCTTCTCAGTAGGGGAGACTGGGGCACATGTAATCATTTTCGATACATGCGAATTTGAGGTGATTTTCCAAGGACACCGTGATTTTTTGGAAAATATTTCTTAGCTCATGTTTTACCCTTGGGTATAGGCAATTCGTCGAGGGTAATGCGGATGTTGGAAAACAATTGAGTTTTCCATAAAAATAAAATTTGTGTCCCTGTGCATTTTTCTCTTTTCACAAAATACCTGGGGTAGAAGTAAACACTTTCTGGGGAGGAAGTAAACACCTTTTTTCCCACCCTTGAAATTAACTTTGCACCACTTTCGATTATTTTAATTACTTAAGAGATATATAAAGACTGTATATTTTTCAAAAAATCACGACACTTTTTACAAAGGATAATTAAAATAGCAAAAAAACTAAAAGCATGCATATCAAAGACATTTTTCAATAGATTTTCCCCATATTTTGACATCATGTGACTTTTTATTTAACACAGCGCCAGCAATTTTTTTCGTAATCTATGAATTATAGATATTTCGCATGAAGGTCAATTTCCCGCTCTTTTACCTACTCATTTTGTGAAATTGAAATTGCCTGGTTACATCTACCCCAAATGCTGTTTTCTGACCAATTATTAATTCTTTTGAAAAAATGAGAATCTCAATTTGTCTAGTAAATCCATAAATATAATCCTAAAAGATGTAGGAAAGAACTGGTATTGCTACATTTCGATTATTTTACACAATTTTTAATTTCCAGGTGGAAATCCAAATGATCAAAATAATCGAAATATCAACATTTTCAGGAAAATGATTTTTATTTTTAAAGTATATTAGGATTTTATTGACCAATTTATCTGTGGACATACATCCCCATGGTATCTACGAATGCTTATGGGTTTTATCTTCTGGAGTCTTAAAATTAATGAAAAAAATCACAGTGTTTACAACTACCCCAGATTACTACTGCCCCAGTTCCCCCTACTTAAAATTCTTCTAGAGACTGTTTTTTCCATCTGTGAAAATTCAAAGACTGTACGTACTTGAGCCAAAGCATATTCTAAAATAAATGCTTTACTTCAAGTAAAATAGTCTTTAACCCAACACACAAATGCCCGTTCTTGTTTCAAGAACTAAATTAAGAGCTGTTTCCACAGAGCTCTTTTCTGAGTGATTACCGTCCTCCCCACACCCTTCAAAATCATTTTTAGGCAAAATAAAATTTTCCCTAATAAAAAGGGATTTTTAAAACCCTAAGAAAAACATCACGTTTTCACGATTTTCTTCGCGTTTTTTTTTTGGTTTAACTATGCACTGAGAAAAAAACGGGGGTGCGATTAACATTTTTTCCTCATAACTTTAACACTTTTTAGGTGTAAAAATATATCAACATTTTTTATTGTTAATTTTACACCTTTTGAGGGTAAAATCAACATGAAAAAAGGGTAACTTTAACCCCCAATACACCTGAAAAGGGTAATATTTACACCGATCTCGGATCAATACTGCAGGGTAAAATTAACATTACCGGAATGTTATTTTAACTTTTTCGGATTTCTCTCAGTCACAGAAAGGCTTTCCTTACATTGAAACGAATATCAAATAAACGTAATAAAGTTCTGGATGAGATACATTATCTGCAAAATTGAGAGAATGAATCTCAGTTTCGTCAAAGTAAAAATATAAACTTACGTCAACGGGAATTGGAGCAGTGATTCCACCTCGTTGGGCCAAAGGTGTCGATGGTCCCACAGAAATACTCGATGGTCGTTGCATTTTGTGTCCTCTTTGAACAGTTAACTCAACAGTGGCTGATGCTGTAAACCAGAAAGAAGAACATTTTAAAATGACTTCCAGCAAAGTTCATTGTTTCATTTCCTCAACAAATCCACCACATTAAAAGGGTTCAATTGAACAATTTCATCGAGCTAAGGAAACAACACTGTTGAAATGTTACAAAAAAATAAATACGCGCACACACATTCATGCTCTGAATTAAATGAAACACATAAAATTTATGATTTTGTTGCATGCCACTATCAGATAAGGTTACATTTAATCAGAACAATAAATGACTAAATAATGATTTTTTTTTTAAATTTAGAAATATCAGTTGAATAAATGTGTGTATGTTTTATCCTGCAATGAAAATATATTAATTTTTGTTATTAAAAATTTTAAAATAGAATTTTTGGTGAAGTAAACTTTCTATTATGTTCAAGCATTTCTGCGGTCACACAACATTATTTTATTCATTTTCACAGCAATACATTTTAACCACAATTTATCATTCTATCAATTGCTACGATATACAAGTCCCAATCATCAATTGATCATTTATTAGTCCACCCATAAAATCAAATCATTCAACAATGCAGTTACTTGCATTTCTTCGCGATTCCCTCTTTCACTCTTCATTTTTTTTATTTTACTCCCCTTTTGTCTAATCTTTTGCAAAATGTATAATATCAGAGATAATTGTGGGAAATAAACTGTACTCAGTATTTATGCTAATGGTCTTCTCTGCCAAGGCATAATAAATGAAAGAAGACATTTCGTTTTTGAAGCCCACTACTTGAAAACAATACATTCAACATCTCTTATATGCAAAACTTCATTTTCTGTATAACATTGTATTTATCCTCAGTGAACCTCTGCTGATATTGGGCAGAAAGAGAAAATTCTTCATCAACAATTTCAAATGATATAGATCCATGTCATTCTCTCGAACATCATAGAGAAAAAATGTCTATATGAGTATGTGTTATTTTTTCTGTATTATTTTCATTAATTTTTACCCTGAATCATTTTCTTGTGTACATTGAAAGATTAATTCATTCATTGAGTTAATAATTATTTGATCATTTGTGGGGAGACACAGAGAGAGAGTGTGTGAGAGATGTGAGAATGACAACGCAAATATACAAATAATAAGACTCTTATGACGTGCTAATGTCAAATTAATTATTATATCAATATTAGAAATTATTCAGAAAATATTTTTATGAATTTAGTTGTTTTACTTTTTTATTTGCTCATATTTATTGTTAGTAATTCAAATGGAAGAAGATTAAGCAAAAAGTATGATACAGGGCTTATTTTTTATTCAAACTATGTCGTCATAAAAGAAAGTAACCCTAAAAATTAGTAAATTTATATACTAACTTGAAAATAAGCTTTGTGAACATTTTTATAATGACCAGCACACAATAACTTTTGTTTGTAAACATGTTTTTAAAATTTCCCATGAGAATGAGCGAGATGACTAGATCTAGATCTCACTCACTCTCATTGAAATGTCAAAAAGATCTTTACTAAACAAAAATTATTGTGCGTTGGGCATAAGAACATAATATGTTAATCATTTACAAACCTAAAAACGTTTTAAAATATTAGTGCACTGAGAAAAAAACTGGGATGCGATTAACCCTTTTTCCTCATAACTTTAACACTTTTTAGGTGTAACAATATATCAACATTTTTTAATGTTCATTTTACACTTTTTTGAGGGTAAAAATAACATGAAAAAGGGTAACTTTAACCCCTAATACACCTAAAAAGCATAATATTTACACCGATTTCGGATCAATACTGCAGAGTAAAATTAACATTTCCGGAATGTTTTTTTTTTACTTTTCCGGATTTCTCTCAGTGTGTTTGTAGTTCTACCTCGTATGCGATTAGAGATTAAGGGCAGAATCACATTAACAGCAAAATGCTCATCGTATTTCGTTAATTTACGCATTTTCATTGTAATTCTTACGCAAATTCTCAATTACCGCATTACCTTATCTCATACTCGGTGGCCCTAGGTGAAAAAAATACAAGAAAATTGAAGAAATAAAACGAAAATACGATAAACGGTGAGCAAAAAAAAAACATTACGATTAATTTCTTTCACAGCCCACCGTTTATGGAATTTTCGTTTCATTTTTTCAATTTTCTTATATTATTTTCACCTAGTACCACCGAGTATGAGATGAGGTAATACGGTAATGGAAAATTTGCGTAAGAATTGCAATGAAAATGCGTAAAATAACGAAATACCGTGATGCTACGGCGAGCATTTTATTGTCAATGTGATTCTGCCCTAAATGGTTAGAGATATCTACTTATAGGTTTTAGTGACCCACTCCTAAAGTAAAGGAGATACCAAGGATTAATTTTTCCACACATTTATACATAGAGACACTGAAACCTAATAGCAAATTTTTTACTAAAGAAAATTACAGCATTCCCCTACAGGGTTATCAAGGCTGCAGAATAAAACTTCATAAAAATATTTAAAGTAAGCCGAGACACACACCATATAGGCTTTTCTGGAAAATTTGATTAACTTTCTGGTCACAGAAGGATTTCATCGAAAATGAACGTCTTTAGAAAAACAAACATACGAAAAAACGTTTCAAAAAGAAAAATTAAAAATAATACGACGAAACAGAAAAGGTAATTTGATTTTTTACTATTAGCTGATAATGTGTCTTGGATTATCTTTATAACCATTCATTAATTTGAAGAAATTAAACGAGTTGATGTTCAAAATATCAGGAAATAGTTAAACTAGTTTTTTTTCAATTTCAAGTTGAACATCAAATGAACTAGAATGTATTCAAAATTGGTTGATGTCATGGATAATATACAAAAAACAATATTTTTTAAATACTCTGATCATGGTAATTTTCTTGTGATAAAGAAATTTAAAATCTTTAAGGCTCCGGCACACCTTTTAGATCAGGAAAATTTCATGAAATCAAAATTCACATCCCTTTCTTTCTCTCACGTTTTACATAATGTCTATCTCATTATTACGCACTCTAAATTAAATTGAGCAAAATTGAATTTGTTGTGATGTTTAAAATAAGAAGAAGAGCGCGAAAGAATGAGACAGACATGTGCAAAACGTGTGACAAGGAAAGAGTTTCAAATTTCGACTCCACTAAATTTTCCAGATCTAAAAGGTGTGCCAGAGCTATTAGTGTCAAAATTAAAGATTGCTAATCCGAAATTAATGAATAGTGACATTTCAAAAATTTGAAACTCAAATCAAATTTTACTAATCGAACTTTAAGAGAAAACAGTATACAAAATCCGTTTTTCTTTCAATTTGTCACCAATGTGGAACTTATACGGTAAGAGACATTGATATTCGACAGTCGATGGCCCCCTGATAAGTCAATATCATCTCGAGAATTTCCCCCTCCCCCTTCACCAATCTAAATTCCTGTTTTTTATCTTTTATTTTTGGATATGTTTTGGATGTAGTCCATCGAAACATTTCGTCCATACCAAAAAAATTTTCGATATCGAGTTTTCGAAGATTAAAATTTATCCACTCTGGAGGGTCCATTTTTCAATCGATTTGTTTTAAATTTGGATTTTTTTCGACAGGTCTGAAAATTTCCAATCCGATGATATCACTTTCAATTGATATGGCATCGATAAAGTACTCCTAAATGACTAGTCTTCCTTTTATATTTTATCCTGATTTATCCGAAATTTGTTACCGAGTTAGTGGTCAAATGAAGTGATATCAACTTCCGCTCTGCGTTGACATACCCCCCCCCTCGAAGCCAATACTTATCTCGAAACGTTACCCAATCCCTTTTTTCCATCACCACTCTCATTCCCCTACAAAACCATTTTTTTTTGCTGCTCGACCTTCACGGAGAGAGCAGTATATATAATCCCTCGATTTTTTACCCCCCAAAATTTCCACCTTCCACCCCCTGGAGACCACTTTTGTCAACAAATCTTCACGTTTCAGACGATTTCTAAGAAATGTCGTCACGCTGTTTGTCCGTCTGTCCGTCCGGCTGTCGCCAGCTCTAGAGGCCAAACGGTAAGAGATAGCGACTTGTGGTGTAACTGGTAAGAGCATTTCGGTCTTGAGACGTAAGATTTACGGCACGACTGTCACAGTCATGAGTTCGAGAAACATTTTTCACGTACACTTTGGAAACTGAATTAAATTTTTTAAACTGAAAAATGTACAAAATAGCCTGGGCCACTGAGCGTTGCGTTCGATATTAGATCTAGAAAGGACATACAAAAAATTTGTTCACGCTAATAGGTTTTATTGAAAAGAATAAATGTCTGTATGTAAATAAGACAAAAGAGCGGGATTTTTTTTTAATACAGTAGACTCTTCGATATCCGGCTGACTGGGGGACAAAGTGACATTTAGGTTTTTTGAATGATCAACGGTTTTTCTATATTGTGCTGTGTGAATTTATTTTCTGTCTGACAAAGAAAAAAAGAATTTTCTTCATGGTGTGCTTATGTTTCATTTTTTATCACAATTATGTATTAAAAACTTCGATACAATGTTAATAATACTTTAATTCACTCTGGACAAACTTCATGTTTAGTGAAAATAATTTTGAATTATATCAACCGCCAGTGTTTGGCAGCTGTCACCCGGATATCGAAGTGCTGGATATAGAAGAGTCTACTGTAATCAGCTTTTTGTTAAACAAAAAGTCGAAAAATCTACAAAACAAAAATTATTTTAAGGTTTTTACAGTAAGATTAAGGATTTGAATATTAATCTGTTTAGCTCTTATAATAAAATATTCTCAATCGCTAAAATTGAAAAAAAAAATTGTTTTTAAATCCTTCAGATATTTTAAACCTGCATATTTTTCACTCTATCAGTAGAGATTAATATAATTACTCAACATTGATTCTCTTCCAATCAGTGTCACTTGAATTGCGGATCAAACAAAGAAATTACCACGATAAATTTTGAATTGATTTGATTTCAATGAAATAAATTTTGAGTAACATTTTACAAGCATTCTGCAGTGAAACACGGTGTAGACATACATTGACTTTAGGCTGTAATATACACAAATATTAATTAATTACCATTTAACCTTTAACCGTTTGGAACATGTGTGTGTCACATGATAATTGTATCTGATGTGTAATAAAATGTATGATGGCAACTTTTAAATGTTCCTCTTCGTCATAATACATTTAATCTTTCTCTCTCTCTTTCATGTAAAAATTTTATTCATGATATCGTGATAGAAAAGAATCTTGGAGTGAAAAAAATAGGCAAATAAATATGTTCCTATGTCTTCAAAGTAACAGATTAACACCCCCTCTTCTCATTCCTTCTATCCATCTCACAAATATGTGTGACTTTTTAATAAGATTTTCCATTTTGCACTTTATAACTTTTCTCACAACTCGTCGACGGCACGCAATAAATTGCATTCATCTCCTTTGATTCTTTTCATGACGTCTCTTCTGTGTGTCATAAGTGCATGGTGCAAATTTATCCCCATCTCCTTTTTCCCAACCCATCATCAAGCATAGTTATTTCCTCTCTCACTCTATCACTCTTCCCTCTCAACCATGTTTTACCAACCACTTAATATCACTCTCACAGGGGCAATTGTATGATTATTATTAAATTCATAAACTTACATTTAATTAATTTAACGACATCCGTGTGAGTTGAATATCGAACCGGTGTACCATTGACCTGAAAATATACGTTAAAAATGTACATTTACCACATATTACACCAAAAAACAATCTAATTTCTAGCACTTTTATTGTCAATTGACCAAAATAAAATCGCCAGTGTATCCTTTATTGTCCCTCTTTTATCTTTTTTTTTGTTTGGTGTCATACCTTCAATATCATATCCGATGCTATAAGTCCCGCCTTTTGAGCTGCTCCATTTGGTTTTACGCTTTCGACAAATACAGGATTATCTCCAGATACCTTCGTAATAATTGTAACAAAAAAAAAAACACAGAATGACATTAATTAACTTCATAAATACTCCTCCACAAGAAGGACTTTACCATCCCACATAAAAATTACTTATTTCGACCTTTAATCTGAAATTAGGTTACTATTCCAAATAACACCTCAAAAAAAATTCAGATGGAACGCAATCTCATGAAAAAAATATTAAATATTGCGCTTACAAAAAAAAACTATTTTAATTTGAGGTCTTGTTAAATAATTCATTGTAAATGAAAGAAGAGTCGATTAAACTGAAGAACAAAATATCAACAAGAATTTCATTATACGGTCGAGTACCTATATATACGATATTGCAAGAATAATTTTAAAAAAAGAATGCAATTGAAAAACCTAAAATAAAGAAAAGGCACCAAAGATTGGCAGTGTTAGGGCAGAATCACATTGACCGTAAAATGCCCACCGTATTCCGTTAATTTACGCATTTTCATTGCAATTCTTATGCAAATTCTCAATTACCGTATTACCCTATCTCATACTCGGTAGCACTAGATGAAAATAATATAAGAAAATTAAAGAAATAAAACGAAAATTTGACAAACGGTGAGCAAAAAACTAAGAGAAATCACTCGTACAGTTTTTTTGCTCACCGTTTGTCGCATTTTCGTTTTATTTCTTCAATTTTCTTATATTATTTTCACCTAGTGCCACCGAGTATAAGACAAGGTAATACGGCAATGGAAAATTTTTGTAAGAATTGCAACGAAAATGCATTTTATTGTCAATCTGATTCCGTCCTTATACCCGGACCACTAGATTGTCTGAGTATTGTTGCTCCAAAATAAAAAGAACATTTTTTTAATTATTGACTACTTTTTACAAATAACTATTAGGGGAGGGTGGGGCAGTTTCACGCGCCTGAAGTCGTTTTCAAGATTCAATTAGCAAATGTTTATAAACTATATTCAAGCTAACTAAGTCCAGTTAGTTTCTCTTGAGTATTAGATATTTAAAAGCCCAGATAAGCTTATGGTACTCTGAAAAAAATGTCTTGTTAAACGAATAAATGGATTTTGTTGCAATTTTGTCAAAAGGACGTTATTTATAATTTTGACAAAACTTTTTCTTGCATTTTATATGGAAAAACGCCCTTGTGACAAACTTTTAATAAGATCCCGTTGGCCGCCAATTTGACAAAAGTTTTGCATATTCTGTATGGAAGAACATCCTTTTTACAAACTTGTGTTGTTAATTTGACAAAACATTTTTTTCAGAGTAGGTGAAATTCTATACAGGTGACCTCGAAATGCGTGCAATTCGGGCTGCTTACAACTCGGAATGCGTGAAAATTCGATTGTGAGTTGAATTTTGGGGGTAAAGAATCACGTCGAGTAAACCGTTCTTGTCGGTCGAAATAGATTAAGGGCAGAATCACATTGACAGTAAAATGCTCAACCGTATTTCATTAATTTACGCATTTTTATTGCAATTCTTACGCACATTCTTAATCAGCGTATTAACCTTATCTCATACTCGGTGGCACTATGTGAAAATAATATAAGAAAATTGAAGAAATAAAACGAAAATGCGATAAACCGTGAACAAAAAAAAAACTGTAGGATTTTTTGTTACAGTTTTTCGTACAGTTTTTTTTGCCCACCGTTTATCGCATTTTCGTTTTATTTATTTAATTTTTTTATATTATTTTCACCTAGTGTCACTGAGTATGAGATAAGGTAATACGGTAATTTAGATATTTCGTCAAAATAGCAATGAAAATGTCTAAATTCTGCCCTAAATTGGTTCGACGTGACCCATCGTTAGAAAGTTCTTGATCTCAGATACAATATCGACGTCTCCATTCCATACTATGCTAAGTCGACTTAGCCTTTTATTACTCCGAGATATATGTTGTTCCTGGGACCGAGATCTAACTGATCTGATCTGGGACCGAGTTGTAACTGATGAAAATTTGGTGGAGACCCGACGTCCGGGTAACGAAATATTCCATTTTTTCTTAAAAAAAAAATACACAGGCAGCATAGGAAATCGCCAACTTCAAATGGCTCTCCTGAAATGTTGTCATTACGACATAGCATAGTATGGAATGGAAGCGACGAATATATACTAAAATTTTATCGAAATCGCTCCAGAAACACCAAAAATCCAATCCGGTCAAAACATTTTTGGTTATAGCTCGGGTCAGGGAACATCGACCCACCGTTGGAAAGGTCTCGACCTCAGCTACAACATACTGGAATTTAAAGGAAAAGTATCGTTTCGTTTTCGAAATATTCGAAATTGAAATTTCGAAAATCGATTTTTCGATTCTTCGGACGAAAAGCACGAAAGCTTACCAGAACACCAAAATTTTTCGAATTCCGATAATTAGAACCGGAGATATTGACATTTGAGAATTTAATTTTTGACCCCTTATAGCTGGAGTCAGGGGGGTTGGGGGGACTTAAAATTTTAATCGAAAGTTGTCAGGTCCTTAAGTTTGGTACTGATCGAAAGCTCTTAGGCTCAGCTATAGCATACTAAAATTTAAGATAGATCGATGCCAAAGACTGAGTTATTGAGAAAACAGAATTTGGGGGTGTTCCAAAATGGCAAAATGCTTATGTTCATTAGCTTTTAGAATATGGTATATGTAATCTTCTATGAGTAAACCATGGTCATCCAGAACCATTTATGTCGAAGAAGACACTTTTTGCAACGTCTTTTTTGACCATCCACTGCTGGGACCAGGAGTGACCCACTTTTCTCGCACAAGGACTATTTGTTAGAGGAACTCAAAAGGTAGAATTTGTGGAAGAAACTTTTTTTTTGGACATCTTACTTTTTTTATTCATCGACTTTTGCAAGAATTTTAACATTTTACACGCATAGAAAAAAATGACAGAAATCCTTCTATCTCATTTTCTGGACAAACTAAACTTTAATGTCGCCTTGAAATAGCTTTTTCTACTGTGCCAAATTTCGGACAGCTTGAAATATCGGACACTTCTTTTGTTTCTCGATTTTTTTATGAAATATTAATTTGTTTTAATTTCTTAAAGGTTTTAGTATCGCCTCTACCAATGAGATTGTAAAGAAAAACACTTGGAAGAGTTCCGGAAGAGCAAATAATTCCGAGAAATTCAGTGTCCGAAATTGCATACAAAGAAGTACCTTTATAATTCTTTATTGGGGTTCCGGTCAAAATCCCGAAAGCCAAAATCCCGAATTCTTAAGTGTCATAGCTACTCCCACGATTGCACCTGGGCTTTCTGGAGGCAAAGGGAAATCTTCTGTGTCTTGGAAAATTATTCTAAACATTTTCCCCCATATAATTTCATCCCTTTCAGGATTTTGAACATTCGGGATTTTGGCTTTCGGGATTTTAGCTTTCGAGATTTTGACCTTTTCGGGATTTTGGCGTTAGGGATTTCGGCTTTCGTGATTTTGGCTTTCGGGATTTTGGCTGCCACCGCTTTATTGATATCTTTAATAGGTATATATTTATTTTTCTGTGTAGCGATTTTATCATTTATCTTGAAATTCATGGTACACCTGCCGAAATCATAAAAAAATTGGGTTTCAAATGCCTCATGGGTTTCGTTTTCATTTAAAAATCTCACTGCCTAGTGTAAGGAAATGGCAATAATGAATGTGGGCACAATATCCCATACAGAAACTTCAGAGATTTTCACGTATGAGATTTTTGATCATGTATTATTATTTTCTCTTATATATTAGGGATTACAGTTTACTCGTAATCTTAAAGGGACTCAAACTTAGGCAAATTGCATAGCAGTAGCTTTACCGCTTAATCGATTGCGTTAATCAAAGCTTAACCCTTTATATTGTAGCTCTAAAAATTTTAGAAATACTTAACTGAGATTCCTTAAAATGTCTTTTGCCCTTTGTTTAACTCCTACATCTAATGAAATAAAATAAAAATTCCCCTAACCAGACGCGCACTTGGGGCAGTATATTTCAGATATTTGCCCTCTAGAGCGCAATTGTACAAAGAACAAATGCATCATGAGAGGTATATTAATATAAATTCCAGACACCAATTTGCCTCAACTTTCAATCTCTTTCTCACAAATTCACTCATTATTTTCAATTGATGGAAAGGGAATCAATTTTCATATGCGGAAATGCATTGAACGTGCCACTGAATCTAAACAAATGCCAAATGGTGTGAGAAAGAGAATTTATATACTTGAAGTCATATTTTTCGCCCAACAGCATTTATATTGATGAAAAGGGAAAGGGAAATGCAAAAGTTTTAAACCAAAAATAAAAATTGCGGAGAAAATACTCTCACTGGTTTACCTTCATGCCATAGCCATTGGAGTCCTTGTGGATTGTCAGGGTGAGCGATTGGGCAGGAACGATGAACTTTTGCTGTTCTAGCGGCGACATCAGCGTCTGTGGTCGTCTTGGTCCGGCGCCATTCATTTGGGATGCAGCTGCTGCTGAGCCGTTTCCCGTTGAAACGCGATGTGTTGACGATGTTGGAGGCGGCGGAGGTGGTTTGCTGTTTTTGTCCACATTCGTTTTTCACATTTCCAATTGATGGTGTGTGTTTATATATTTTTTTCATATCATACGTGTTACATTTAAGATTTTTTTTGCATTCATGTCATTCAAAATGCAATTCAACAGGCGTCAACGAGCAACAATAACGTCATCAGCATTTCAACACCAAGGCAAAGTAAATGGAAAAGAAAAACAAAAAAATCTACCTTTACAAGAGAGATTAAAGTCAATGATTTCTATATTAACAAACTAAACTATATTAAATAGATATTATAGATCGTTATTATATTTTCTGCTAGAAATAGCTACAAAAGCTACACTACAAAGAGTCCTCCCTCACACGAGCTTTTACTTTAAATAAATAAGAAACACAGAGATATAAGTCCTAAGAAGTTTCTGGTATACGAGATTCAATTGTGAGCAAAATTTAAAAAATAATATAATAATAATAATAAAAGAACACGTGAAACCAATATCGAAGGTGAACAAATAATATTTCAATTAAATTCTTTGTTATCAATTAGGGTCAATGAAGTCCAAGGAAGAAGTTTGATCAATCATTAGAAGGGTATCGAAATGAGTTATGATAAATAAAATCACAATTAAATTAAAGATATGAACTCCCTCCGGATGCGCCAGGATTGCACCCTCTAACGCAACTGAGAAGTTCATCTTCTTGATTTACTTGTGCTATTGCTACTATTTTCTACAAAAAGATAAGTAAAATCTTATCAAAATCAAAAATGTGAAACTCAATGCCAATAACGCGGTTCATCTGAAAGATTTTGAAGGTAATTTTTTCCTTGCCAGCAACATTTACTATAAAATCCGTCCCGGGATGATTGAATTCATCTAAGAAGACCCACACCAAGAAATTCATATTAAAAGGAAACCTGAATTACAAGGTCAAAAGGTCGATATAAGGAATGCTGCGACGAGGCGCACCAGTTTACTTACAGTAGACTCTCTCTCAATTGGGCATTTGGGGCAAAATGTCATCCGGTTTATCGATAGATTTGGGCGTCAAAGCCTTTGTAAATTCTACAAAAAGCGTTCAATTATAAAGAATCACGATAAGATAGGAAGAAGTAGGGGGAGGCTTTGAACTTTCACACACAAAAATGATGTTGAAGTTTAGTGATTTTTTCTGACTACCATGCAAACCATATCGATTCTCCAACTATGCCAAAAAAGTCTCTTATAGGGTTCATAATCCCACCTCAGATAATCCCAGGAAATTCTCAGATTTTCCTCTAGAGGAAAATGAAAATTTAATGGCGATTTGTGCGAAAGTTCAATCAAGTTTCCACCTTCGCACACGAGTCACGTCATCATTGAACACCCTATTTTTACCTTAAATTTGACCGGACACTAAAAGTTGCATATCATTGTTTGAAGGGAACTCTAATCTACTTGATTAAACCGTTTTTATAAGGAATAAAACGCTTTAATATCACTTTTTTGGAACTTTTCTCTAAGACATATTTTCATGACACTAAAAACCACTTTTTTGCTTGATTCCATGAGAATTTCACTCTGGAAACGGTAAATCTGGTGAATGCTTTCTTGAAAAGTCCAAATATCACCAAATTTAAACTAATCAATAAGTTTTTTAAACTAAAAATTGACTAAAACTCTGCAAGCGAGAAGACCGCATAAGATTCCACCATTCCTCTACGGAGCCGGATATGCTCAAAAACGTTTGAATGCGCATCATTGAAGATTTCTCTGTCCCTACAGCTACAGGAATCGGGATTTAGCACAGAGATTGAGCGTCAGAGGGTGCACAGGCCAAAATTTTCATAAAACAATATCTCAGGGACAATTTTTTTTCTTTGACGTGAAAAACAACACAAAAGTGAGGTTATGTCAAAGTGTCTCAAAAACCAATGTGAGCTTATTGTCGATGTGATTCTTTCATTCTCATGCAGTCGCACCCGTCAGCTTTTTAGTATCCGAGAGAAACATTCAGTTTGTGCAAGCTTGAAAAATATTTTTACATCAAAGAAATGCAAAATTGCTTAAAAATTACTTAATTGCGGTCTATTTGAGTCAAATTACTTCTTGTTTATCAACTTTAAGATTTTTATGTTTTACTTTTTAGTGGTGGATCAAATCGGTAGATTACAATAGATGTGAATATGAGGGATCGCATCTAAAATTAAGTTTCCTGGAAAATGTGCGAAGAAGCAATGTCTTCTATGTGCGATCGATCAATGTGAGTCAAGTTTGTGAAATTTCTTCCACCCACAAAACTGCCTCTTCAGCCCAAAATGTTTTAACATAAATATAAACCCTAATAAACCCTCTACCCCCTGTGATAGTCGTTTTTCAGAAAAATGATATTAATTGTGCAAAAGCATATGAAGTATTACACATCAAAATTACAATTTTGGACCTGTTTTTAATTTTTGCTTCCTGAAACTAGGAAAAAATTATTAGACTCCCAATTCGTTCAGGAAAGGTGGGATTTAAGACTAGCTATTAAAATATATAGCCATAGGTAAGATTCATAAATGAATACGGAATAAATACGAAGTGTTTGAAGGTAGCGTATTTACGAACGATCAAAGCTTTCCCCTACAGCAAATTTGAGCAAATTCGAGCAAATTAGCTTCATAATAATTAAACGCGAAAATTGTCAACAAAATTCTTCGCCCGATTGAAAAAGAGCCGATTGAGCGAGAGTCTACTGTATTCATTAGTCTGCCATTTTGTTTTTTTTTTTTTTTTTTTTTTCTTGAAAAAAATTGATTTAGGCCTTTGAAATATATAAAAACATATACCGAAAATATCATAAAGTTTGGTAGTTTCCTTTTCCTTCAAAGAAAATAGAAAATCGCGCAAAACAGAAAAATTTAGGCCTCCCCGCATAAGCCATTCAGGCTTAGAAAGTATTTCACTGTGGTGTCACATTGACCACTATGTACAAAGTTGGCAATCACTAAATCGCTCAAAATCTCGCGTTATCAACTTTTCTTTGTTTTGGTTCTTGTTACAACTGTATGGTAGTTTTAGAATACAACGAGGTCTGTTAAAACCAGTCGAGACAGAAACCAACACAAAGAAGAGTTGATAATGCAGACGCACCTGAGAACTATTATGTACTAAAAAAAATGTTGAACAAAAAGATTTCCCATTTTCATTAATCATTGGAATAGCACCATAAAGTCAGTTCGATTGACGAATTTTTAAGTTGAAATATTTTTTTTTATACCATCAATCAACATATTCGTTAAGACGGTTCATCTTGCAACTGTATAGAACAACTCAGTCTTGTACACGGAATCTTGTAAATTTATAATACTTAATTTAGGATATTTATAACTCTTTAGAACTGTGTTTTAAAGGCCTTACAGTAAGAGAACAGCTTTTAAGTTTCTGAGACATTAATAAAATTATTAAAATAAGATATAAAGACAAATATGAAACCACTTGAATCATTCAATCGATATCGTGAGTTTTTACGAAAACCACATGTCGACATCTATTACCGTTCCCTCTCCAAAAGAGATTTTATGACGTCAAAACAAATTTAAGGGAAAATCGAGACTTATTCGATTATCATGATTAGTAATGTATGATTATTCAGTAATTTCTCCTAAAAACGAACTAAATTGTCTAATAAGATCATTGTCCACCTTGGACTACATAAGCAGGGATTACAAAGAATCCCCTAATAATACTTTCACGATTTGAAATATTCTCATGGATAATTCCTTCTGGTTAATTTTATTTTAATAAAGACATTCAGTATAGATATAGATAGACCTCCTCCTCTCCTTCAGACCGTTCAAAAACACTTTTTTTTTGGCTTGTGAGCCAAGAGCAATAATCACAACATTGGAATATCTGTCGAAGATTCTATTGATTTGACCAGATGACGCAGATTTCACACACTTCATGCTAAAACTCCTCCAAGTTCTTAGTGGAGCAGCAAAACAAAAAAATATATATATTTGGCCACAAGTGAAATTCCATTGGGAAAAAAATTATACCAATGATACATGCGAAATTTGTCTACAAGCAGTTCAATGTGACTTTTCACATAAAGAAATTTCTTCTCATGCCTCAAAAATGCCATTTATAATAAATGTATTCCCCTCTGGGAGAGCACCAAGAAAGAAAACAAAAAAAAAAGAAGTGAACATCAATTTTGATACAGTAACACATTTTGCCAGATACACACTTTAAATTAATTTTCACTGAATTTTTCTATACATCTTAACGGTTTCATATTTATAATCATATAATTCCGCCAGTCAATTAGCACACAGCAAAAAAGTCGCGTGTCTTAAAGTAGGAGGGAAGTTCACCAACAATTTTCTGAAACGAAGAAGTTCTGTTGTTTTGGACAAGACATGGAATTTGTCTTTCATTTTCAGCTGAATTCGCATTTTTCATCTTTTGATGAATTCTATTGCCACAAATATTCGTGTCAAACTACAAATTTTTTTTTCTAGAATTTTAAAGAATTCAATGGTCAATGGTGAAATTTTCCTAAACCCATTACAGTGTGTTGCAAAATTATAAAAAAAAATAAAAACTTTAATTTAATTTCACAACCGCCTCACAGCTGGATGATAAAATAAATATTTCTAAAATAAAATGAATAAATAAACAAAAATCACAAAATCTTTATGTCCAGCACACAATAATGCGCAGCGCACAATAACTTTTGTTTTGTAAACATGTTTTTGACATTTCAATTAGAGTGAATGAAGTCTCAATCTAGCCATCTCGCTCACTCACACAGGCAATTTTAAAAACATGTTTACAAACAAAAGTTATTGTGCGTTGGGCATAATGCCCAACGCACAATAACTTTTGTTTTGTAAACATGTTTTAGACATTTCAGTGAGAGTGAATGAAATCTATATCTAGTCATCTCGCACACTCTCATAGGTAATTTAGAAAACATGTTTACAAACAAAAATTATTGTGCGCTGGGCATAACTATTGTCAATATTTTGACAATATTTTGAAAAGTCAAAAATATGTTTACAAAACAAAATTTATTCTTTGCTGGGCAATAAACGGTTTGCATCTTGGCTTTAAAACAATTAAAGTTTTGATCTATTTGAGAATAGGCAAAAACCTGCATATACCATGTTGATCATAGTTTATAAAACCAAAATTAATAAGAAATAATATAAATATGTAAATATAAAAAAATCGTAATATTCCTTATTTTTAACATCAATCCGAGACACACACCATTAAACCATTTTAAATAATCATTTTTAGAACAGAAACAGGGTGGCATATTTTAGAATTTGAAAAAAGAAATCCGAGTAGGGTAAATGTCCTCATTCAAAACCATTTCCAGACGCTTTAACTTTAACAGAAGATTCAACACATTAAGTTCATATTTTTTCTGAAGAGAATTACATAAATTTCCTCCTTGACTCTTCTAGAATGTTACTGTTTAGTGAAAATTCTTTAGATATAATTTGAAAACTTCTTAAATACTAGAAAAATATGCGAGCGTAAAATGCTTCTATTGGAAACATATTAATCCAAATGGAGACAAGGGAAAGTTTCTAATTGGAGACAAACAGTGTAAGTGAAACCGCGACGAAAGGCTTCCAAAACCTTCTTGAGTTGCTCTTGAGTGCAGGATTTGTTCTTATTCCTGGTCTTTTCTCCTTTCCCATCTCAAACAATAAGAAAATCTCTCCAAAAAAATAATAGTTCTAGGATTTCCTATTGAAGCATTTGCAGACACTTCAGAAAAAACACTTTTTGTTCACGAAATAGGTAATTATTTCATTTGAAAACTTCACGTACCGTTAACAATAAAGATTAGCACTTAATTTAACTAAAATTAGCCAGGAAAATGACATAAATGTTAAACAAAACAAATAAACAACAGTCACCTCATTGTGTTTTTCATTTGAAAATATGGTCGATCGATGAAAAATTCGATGGTGAAAAGGTACACTTTTAATTTTTCTGAGAAATTAACAAATTAAAATTTGTGAATATGAATGGATTTTCGCTTTATTTGGAGCAAAATTAACTAAATAATGAAGCTGTGGTATAGAAAATATATAAATATAGTAATTTAGTACTGTATTTATCATGAAAACAGTGACGTTTCCATTTGGAGTAGTGAAAAATTTCCATTTGGAGCAGGTTTTGAATTAGCTTAATTTACCGTAGAATATACGATTTTTTTAATATTACTAATACAGCAATTTTTCAGAAAAGTGAGACAGCTACGATATTAAGAAATTAGTTGTAATCGCGCCTGGCAAAACTTTAGCGGCGGAATCTTATTCTGTGATTAAATTTTAATACACATTGGTTAAATTTTAATTCGTTTTCTATTGATATTATTCTTGATGAGGCCATGAAAAATAGAAAAGTAAAATATATAACTGCTTTCTCTTTGAGTTTGAGCAGTAAAATGGAATAACAACGAAATTGTAATGTCACTCAAAAACATTATTGAACATCCATTTGGTGTGTGTCTCTACTAAACTCTTAATGTGTTTATCACAATAAAAAAAATTGCATTTTAACCTTAGTTATTTTATAAGAAAAAAGAGTTACAGGCCTTTTTGTTTTAGAAGACGTATTAAAAAGTGAAAGTAGCAAAATTATTTCAATTTTTTTCAAAAAGGTTTGTGTCTAAAGGTGTCTAGACATTGGAAGCAATTTTCGTCAAAAATTGCATTTTTGACAGAAAATTGACGTTTCCCCCTACAATGCTGCAGAGAATTTCCTTCAAAAAAGCAATTTTTGACAAAAATTTCTCCCAATATGTAGAGACCATAATAGCCTCTACACATTGGAAGCAATTTTCGTCAAAAATTGCATTTTTGACACAATTTTGATGTTTCCACCTATAGCACTGTCGGTAATTTCCTTCAAAAAATAATTTTTTGACGAAAATTGTACCCAATGTGTAGACACCTTATACGCGTCTACACATTGGGAGCAATTTTCGTCAAAAATTGCGTTTTTGACAGAAATTTGACGTTTCCCCCTACAATGCTGCAGAGAATTTCCTTCAAAAAAGCAATTTTTGACAAAAATTTCTCCCAATGTGTTAAGGCCATTATGGCCTCTACACATTGGGAGCAAATTTTTGTCAAAAATTGCTTTTTTGAAGGAAATTCCCTGCAGCGTTGTAGGGGGAAACGTCAAATTTCTGTCAAAAACGCAATTTTTGACGAAAATTGCTCCCAATGTGTAGATACCTTAAGACTTACTAGAAAATTTTATGAAATAGTGCAAATAAAAAATACCCATTGAAATTTCCTAAATATTGATTATTTTACTGGAATTAACAAGGTTATGCCTTTTTTCACCCACTGCATATTCTCACCAATAGACACGGACTTTTTTTTTACTATTGCTACCACATTTTAAAATCACTGTCGCAATATTAACATTGAATGAAAAAGAGGAGAAAAAGTCAAAACACGAAATAAGAAATGAGAACATCATCGCTAAACGATAAATGTACGCACGTCTATTTGCATTGGATGATGGCTATTCGACAAATTCTCAACAATATGAGGTAAATTTTATTTTTAATTTATTACTTTTACACATAAATCGTACGACAGCATATTAATATTGTATATAAAATAGATATATTTATTATCAACTATTTATGGGTTTTTCACTTTGAGATGAGCAGAAAAAAAGCCAATCGTATTTTCAAATTCATACTCACAGGTAACACACACACAATCTTATCTTTACTTAGCAGGTACATCTTAAATTGTACATAACACAGAGTCATATATTTTTTTTTAAGCAGAAAACACACAAGAATTATTCATCATCTCACACCTTTGCCATTTCTTCCTCCCAACATTCATTTGCCCAAGTCACACAGAAATGGAAATGTTTCTAAATGCATATTTTGCACAATTTTGCCATCTCTCACCCAAAGAAACAACAGAAGACGAACAGACCAATAAACTTAACCCACTTAATTTGTAATTTAAACTAGTGTTAAATCATGAAAATTTCATGGTTCCGCCAAAAAATCTTCTTCCATAAAATCCTTCAAAATAAAAAAAAGACCTTTTCTCTTTCTTTCGCCACTCATCTCCAATTAAAATTCTAATTCACAGTCAATCAAATGTCCTTGTGAATATTTTATTTTATACATTTTTCCCTCATCACCTGCTGACACATATAATAACATTTTATAATTTTTTTTTCGTTAGCACAAAAAGAATTATTATTTCTCGTGAAAAAGAATGACAAAATGATGCAAAATACCTTAAACGACATCTCCGCCGACAATTACATAAATTGGATGTATAGAATTAATTAAAATTTCAGTAAATCCAATTAATGAGCAATAATATCCCATTGTAATTTACAACATGTTCACACTTCACCCTCACCACTCACTCATTCTCATTTAACCACCGAAAGACTGTGATGACGATGATTCATTCAGGACGTGACGGAGCTGTTAGTTTTACTGTCAACTCAATGCAATGTGGGTATAATAATATATAAGATGCTAGTGAGAACTACCCAAAGAAAATATATTATAAATGTAGTTGGAACAAGGTGATGTCACATCCTAACAGATGCTACAACGTCTCTTTCATCATGCCAAAAAACAGTCTTGTTTAGAACATGGTGAAAAAATCTTGCAATATTCACTGAAATTTTATGCATAAAATTCTCCATTTTCGATCATTGCGACAGATTCGATAAACCTTTTATCAAGTCAAATATTGTCTTTTGAGCTCTTTCCTACCTTATCCCTCTACACTTTCATCATCAATGACATGCATGGTGAGATATTATTTTAAATATAAATAAATAGTATATAAAAAAAAAGATGGTAAAGTGTCCCAGACTTTGCAAAATACTTGAAGAACTCACGACATAAACCTCTAGGACTAGGATCATGGAACAAGGATCTGTTGTAAGACCTAAGGTCTTCTAACAGTGAACAGATACCCTGATAATCTTATGCCTGTACCTCTTTGACCTTTAATAACTCTTTTAAATCAAGCATGTGGCAAGCTAATTTTTTTTATATGGAGCTATATGAAGCCAATTCCTAAATTGATCTCGGCCTCAGCTCACAGTGCTCCGAGGAAAAAAATTATTTAAACAAAAATTTAATATATTTATCCCTCTATAGGGAAAGGTGTCTTATAATACGGAAAAACTTCTCACTTTTTCGTTATTGAGTGGAATGATCGCGAGTGCAAAAAAAATTCCCATATAAAGTTAAATCGAAGTATGAGAAAGTGGCTTCAAATTTCAGGCAACTTGCCAGGGGCGTGTTTTTAATAGTTTCACAAGGTCACAGTTAAAAAAAAGACTGGAAACAGTATTTTAAACTTATCAAAACATTATATTCAGTTTCATGTGAAAGAAACATTTCGGAACTAGCCCATATCTGTTTCAACTGGTTATGAGCTGTAACGGCTGATCGTGCTTTCTCTAAGGGCTCTCTCTCTTTGTAGGTATTGATAATTTAAAAATTATCGAGCCTCAAGTCAAAAGGAACTATGAATCCTTGGAAAATCAACGATATCCTTCTGAAAATTCACAAGTTTAAAATTTTCTTTCTCGAAAACGGTTTACCTGTTCTTAATGAAATTCGGATCAAAGAAGACGTAGGGTAATTTGTCTAAAGCGAGACAGTTTGGAAAGTTGGACAAAGCAGTGTGGAATGTGAGACACCTCCCTAAAAACTTGATAATAAATCAATTAAATATTTAAATTTTCGATAAAAAGATTTTTAAACATAATTTTATGATCATTTTACAAGTTAAAAATGCAAAAACCGTTATAAAACAATCAAAGGGTGGCTTGCAAGAAGAATTTAAAAAATGTATTGCATGCGTGATATTCATAACCTTGACACGGTAGTTGCCATTTTCTCTGTTTCTTATGGAAGTTGCTAGGAAAATATCAAAGTGTTTTGTTTGATTTTTCGACATAATTTGTGAAATATTATTAAGTCCGTAGTGAAAATCGAAGGACATACATCCATTTAAAAGGTGAATAAATAAATATTTGTAAAATATTATATTTAAAAAGGATAGAAAAGTGATTTAATTTCATGTTGCTTTCAAAATAAGTTTTATGAAATCTTTTATGAATTTGGTGGTTTTGTGCAGTGAAATCATGTTAACAAAGACGACAAAGATCCTTAAGTACCCGGAGAAATAGTTGCAACAGCAGTTAGCAGCTGATAAGGAGAAAATCTCCTGGAAAAGGCTGCAAGGATTTTCAGATTCCGAACACCACTTTTTCTGACAGAATGGATAGTAAATATCGCAAAAATACCTGGAGAAAGGCAAATAGGAGCCTCTACAGAACTCCCAAAGCAAGTGGAAAAGGACATGGCCGGATAAGGTATCCAAATCTGCTAAGAAGTTGCATCTGCTTTAAAGATATAACTGCTGGACAGCGCGAGGCGTTTGTGAAATTTATAGAACCTCTTTCTGGTTGGACGTCCAAGAAGTTCTTGGTAATTAGCGTTCCTCAACTGTTACCCGGACATAAAAGAGGGATCCATCCAATGTGCAAGTATATGCAGAAAACCTTCAACATTTGATTTTCTACATATTTCGTATAATATTTTGTCATAATTATCACTATGTCCAACTTTCCAAAACATTTTGTCCCGCTTTCCAAAATTTTGTCCATCTTTTCAAAATGGATTGTTTTTTTAATTTGATGGAATATTCCAATTAATTGGTTGAAATATCTATTAAAAACTGTTGAGATTCTGTTAGAATATTTCACAAGCAATCTCATGATGCAAAGAAAATGAAAAAAAAATTATTTGGCTTAAAAATGCATTTGAAATTGAACTTTTTTTTAAGTGTCTCCCTTTCCACAATCCACCCTATGTCTTATGCTTTTAATAAGTATTTTTAGATTTTCCGTCTAACTGCTCTATCTGGTAGCCCTCCTACAGACTAATCGTGTTTTAAAGCAATCGAGAATTTGCAAGGCAATAAAATGAAAACTTTTCTCATGAGATGGGAAACCATCGGTATTTTCGGAGTCCTAGATATATTTTTTGAAAATATCTCTCAAAGAAACTTATGTCCATCACGTCAAGTTTTTGAGATATTTTAAAGTAAGAATTCTTAAGAAATTGGTAGTAATATCTTATGAAACTTGCTTTTTCCCAATAACAGTATATCGTAAGTTGATGGTGCCAAAGAACTATTTCTAAAGACATTTTTACTAGAGACTATTCATAAAGACATTTCACAACAGTAAATTTTAATTGAAATTTGTCGTTTAGTTCTTGCCATAGAACAATAATTTCACTCAACATTTTCCTAATTATATTACACATAAAATAAATTATTAAGTACTTCACCATGTGGATTCTACCTATATGTTTTTACGACTTCACGCACTTCAAAATCTGAAAAACAGAATATTCAGCACAATAGGGGAAAGTGGGCAGTTGCACATTCAGATTGTTTTTTCACGATTTGCCAAATAAATATGAATTAACTTATGGTTCATTTCTTGTGGATGTGACATCTAAAAATATATATTTAAATTCTTAAATAAGATTTAATTGATCTTAAAATATATATATATATATATAATTTTCTAAATCTTCTCATGAATGAAACTGCCCCCCACGCACTCATAGGTTCCCTTCTCATACGATCAGGTGGAATAGATATATTTGTATCTCATCCACGAGGAAAAATATATGAATTTCAAAACCAACAATATAGGATCTACAATCATAAACAATCTTTTTTTTTAGGTGTTTGAAAATCAAAACACTACATAGCAAAAGTGTAAGAAAAAAAATCAAACACATCTCAATATTGTACCGTATTTCCTGCTCTCGACTCTTTCACTGATATTTGTGGGTGTTATTCACCATCATTCCTCTCTTATCGCGCTTTAACAGTTTCTTTTCGTTATTTTTTCATCCACTTCTTCGTCTACACTTTTTCCCCTTTATTCTTTTAGCTCTATATATTATTATTTCCACATGTCTCACTCAGTTTCTTTCTTTCATATCAACCCATATTATTCCATTTAACAACAAACAACAACCAAGAAATGCACAAATCGAAAAGTCTGAGACCAGAGGCTTGGAAAATACAAGATAGAGGGACTTGTGTTGTCTTCACGAAAAAGAAGAACAAATTATGGTGGTAAAATGCGAGCAACAACAAAACATAAAAGCCACATCAGACTCTCTTGCTATCTCTCTCTTTCTTTCTCTAATCAAAAACAGGGAAAACAAAGTTAAGAATGAAGACTAAAACATCTGAAATTTCATGATCTTCCTGAAAAAGAATCAACCAAGTATAATCGCCTTTCAGCAATTTATTTTTCTTTTCTCTCCACATTCATTCTGTATTATTTTGCGCACACTATTCAAATTATTTTTTTTATTGCTCGAACTCATAAAAAGAACTATGTATATAGTCCGAAGAATTATATTTTGGAAAAATTCAAGGTTCTGAAGTTTCGAGTATTTTCACGGTACGCTGTTTGTTCGTCAATTACGGTCCAGAGGTTAAACGCCGAGAGATATCGGATCCTGGGCACCGTAGATGCGGGTGACTGCACCCATAATTTTCGCAAGCTTTTCTTTAATTTTAGCACTTAACGATGGTTCAGAGATCATAAGGACACTTAAGGATGGACTAGAAATCATCCTTAAATGCTAGAATTAAAGAAAAGTTAAAAAAAAAAGCGAAGTCACCACCGAAGTGCAAAGACACCCGCATCTACGGTACCGAACACACTCCAGAGGTAGGCATAGGCATTCTCAAAAACGTATTGTTTTTTTTTAATTTTACTCTAGCTACTTTCCCTTCAAGTAGACATTTCGTCCATATATACCGATTTTTTTCATTTTGCATTTTAAAGATCAAATGTTAATCCGGCTAATCGTTCCAGAGGACTTGTTTCTCAACAGATTTTGTCAAAATCGCACTTTAATGAAAGATCTCGAGATTTTGCATAACATTGCACCGGTCCCAATCGGTAATCCATTGTTAAAATACCGGTAACTAATTCATATATCCCGAATATTTCTTTTTGCATATTTTCATAAATGTTTTTCTGGGCAAGGCTAAATTGTAAGAAATTTGAACTTCCGGATTTTGGTGATATTCATCCTTCATAAAAGTTAACATTTTAAAAAATTTAAATACATTATAAAATGCACACTTTTCAAATCAAATGGTAAGAATAATAGTTAAGAAGATAATATCACTAATAAACCGGTATACACCATAAAATCGTAAGGTGGTCTTCAAATCAAAAGAGGTTAAGTCTAGTTCCCGAAGGTCTCAAAATCCTTAATAACAAGCAATTTTATTAGTTTTTAAAATCTAATTACTGATTGAGAAGAATTAAAAAAAATAGGCTATTTGGTTAAGCCTTAGGTTTGAAGCCCATATAAGTGTCAAAAAAAAATCACAGAATCTCTCCCGTGAGTTCGAGCATTCCGCAAAGCTAAGACGCCTTGTGACTGTCTGTATTCTACAACTCCTAAAACATCTGCCAATTTCTTTAATAATACACTTCTTGTTTTCTTTTGCAAAACGTTACACAAAAAATGGATTTTGCCTACACATTCCCCAAGAATAACAGTCGCATAGTTTAAGTATTTTTTCACTTGAATTATTATTTCATAAAATTATTATTTGTTTATCTACATAGCGACATAAAATGCCACTTTACTGACTTAAATTTCATGTTAGAGAATAAGAGAGTTGGTTCAAGTTTAAAAAAAAAATAGCGAATGAAACATTTTATCACCGTCTCAACACATTAAAATATTTCATTTGACATTTTATTCATTGAAATTCTTCTCTCCTCGTACATTTTTCACATTTTTTCCTTCAATCATACTCTGCACACCAAAACAATATCTATATAAAACAAGAAATATAATAGAAAATTGTTTATAATTTTTTTTTATTGTCATAGAAATATTTTAAAATGTATTTCAATGACCAAAAATGGTCAGTAGAAAAAGCGAAAGGAATTGTACAATTTGCATTTTAATTTCATATATACTGTAAATACTTTATCTCTCCTTTTTCCTCTCAACTCAATTTCATGTATATACATATAGCTCACATCAAAGGAGATTAAATACAATTGAAATTGTTTTATATGAAAAATATATTCTCAATGACTAATTGCATTTAATTGTTTAATGCACCACATCTACACTGGATTTTCATCATTAAAATACCACCATGATGTCCTCCTCCATTCAACTTCTTCACCTCCCATCCTCATCTTAACATTTCAAACATAAACTCACACTTTTTTCCCTCAACAGAATTTAGCCACATTTGCTTGTTAAATATCATAGGAATAAACGCACTATAAAATGTTAATATTACATAAAATGTTTCTTTCACATATAGAATAACTTGCCACGACCAACAGTTACGATTACTGATATCATTTTTCTTTGTTGCTTATACTCGTATTTTATACTTAAACTAATATATTGGACAAAATGAAGTCTTAACTCATCACAAGAGGAAATTCTTGGAAATATTTCATATCAGCGTGTAATTTTCCTTTCCAGATAAAATTATTGAAGGTAAACAATTCATTTCAAATGTATCTTGACAAATTTTATGGATTTCCAATAATATATTTATAGATAATTTAATATTTATGTAAACTGTAGTTTTGCAAATATAATTTTCCAGACAATAAGTCAATATTTATTAATTTTTCATACGAGGGAAAATTTAAAGAGCATCAATTTTGCAATTCCTGTACACGAAAGAGGTAAAATGAAGGATAAAGTTACTAAACAAGAAAGAGGATTATGCCCAGCGCACAATAATTTGTGTTTGTAAATATGTTTTCAAAATTTCCTATGAAAGAAAACAAGATAAATAGATTTCTGTTTCATTCATGCCCATCGCACAATAACTTTTGTTTAGTAAACATGTTTTTGACATTTCAATGAGAGTGAGTGAGATCTAGATCTAGTCATCTCGCTCTCTCTCATAGGAAATTTTGAAAACATGTTTACAAACAAAAGTTATCGTGCGCTAGTCATCACTCTCATTGAAATGTCAAAAACATGTTTACAAAACAAACGTTATTGTGCGTTGGGCATTAAAATGCTGAATGTTGAAAATAGCTTCTTTTTAAATTTTTTATTGATTAATTTCAAGGAAAATTCTTATTAAAGCACTGAATAAATCCCAAAGACAACATAGATAGCGCATACTATTGATAAATTTATATAATTTCCAAAAGGTACAAACCCCTCTGAACTTAGAGATTTTAGTCAAGTAAATTTAGATAATTATCAAAACAATTATATTATGTTAATTTGGATAAAAAAAAACTATCGCACTTGCAAAGACTTGGCTTTATAAGTAGTTATCCAGAATCCGATCTCCACTCCACCTTTTCATACTCCACCTTCATGTGAATCCTTAGTACGCTAACTTTAAACGAGACAATACAATCACTGATTGTGCTCATTAGTAATATTGATAATTTCCATTAACAATAGTAAAATTACATTTTTTTATTAGTTATGTTTGTGATTTACTGAATAATGTGTTACAATAATGTAGGTCTTATGCCCAACGCACAATAACTTTTGTTTGTAAACATGTTTTCAAAATTTCCTATGAGAGAGAGGGAGATAACTAGATCTCTGTTTCATTCACACTCATTGAAATGTTAAAAACATGTTTACAAAACAAAAGGTATTCTGCGTTGGGCATTACACTGCTATCAGAACTGTTTACGTTGATGCTATTAGAGTCCTTATGAAAAGTGAGGTAAAAATAATGTAAATGTTAATTCTTAAAAAATGGAAGGATGTAGGATAAATTAAGCTAATTCAAAACCTGCTGCAAATGGAAATTTTTCGCTACTCCAAATGGAAACGTCATTGTTTTCACGATAAATACAGTACTAAATTATTATATTTATGTATTTTCTATACCATAGTTTCATTATTTAGTTAATTTTGCTCCAAATAAAGCGAATATCCATTCATATTCACAAATTTTAATTTGTTAATTTCTCAGAAAAATTAAAAGTGTACCTTTTCACCATTGAGTTTTTCATAGATCGACCATGTTTTCCAATGAAAAACACAATGAGGTGACTCTTGTTTATTCATTTCGTTTAACATTTATGTCGTATTTCTGGCTAATTTTAGTCAAATTTAGTGCTAATCTTTATTGTTAACGGTGCGTGAAGTTTTCTAATGAAATAATTACCTATTTCGTGGACAAAAAGGTTTTTCTGAAGTGTCTGCAAATGCTTCAATAAAACCCCTTAAATATGATTTTTTGGAGAGATTTTCTTTATTGTTTTAGATGAGAAAGGAGAAAAGACCAGGAATAAGAACAAATCCTGCACTCAAGAGCAACTCAACAAGGTTTCGGAAGCCTTTCGTCGCGGTTTCACTTACACTGTTTGTCTTCAATTAGAAACTTTCCCTTGTCTCCATTTGGATTAATATGTTTCCAATAGAAGTATTTTACGCTCGCGTATTTTTCTTGTATTTAAGAAGTTTTCAAGTTATATCTAAAGAACTTTCACTAAACAGTAACATTATAGGAGAGTCAAGGAGCAAACTTATGTAATTCTCTTCTGAAATAATATGAACTTAATGTGTTGAATCTTCTGTGAAAGTTAAAGCGTCTGGAAATGGTTTTGAATTAGGACATTTACCCTATTTTGATATGAAGAGATACACAATAAATCTTTTCGGTTCTAAAATTATATGACAATCTCAATAATATTGTGTTATACGTTGATCAATCTTTAAAAAAAGCCATTATAATAATCTCTTTCTTAACATTACTACAAACTTTATGTCCACTTCTAATGCTCTTCATTCTTTTCAAAAATATATTTTATGGTATCGTGCTATAGTCACATTTGTTTTTGAAAAGTACAAGCCTTAAGTTGATTTTCCTAGATCAATGTGAATGTTAGGAAAACGTTGCATAGGTAATGTTTTTTTTCCCTGGCTTATTGGCTATGCATCAAAGCTCATAAGAATCTTATGAAAAATAACTCCGATTTCCACGAAAATTAATTTTGTTCGCTTTTAACTTATCAACTTGTCACAAAATATCCGATGCAGATACTAATATTGCCTTTAAAAAGAATATTAATCTCTACAATAAAGCTATCTAATATTACCTTTATAGAATAGAAATTAATATTTTTTCAAAGGCAATGTTAGTACCTGCATCGGATATTTTGTGACAAGTTGACAAGTTAAAAGCGAACAAAGTTCATTTTCGTGGAAATCTGAGTTATTTTTTTATAACATTCTCATTTTCTCATTTTTGATGCATCTAGGAAAATCAACTTAAGGCTTGTACCTTTCAAAAATAAATGCACTATAGGGGGAAGTGGGGCACCTTTGAAAGTCGGGCACCTTTGAAATTGGGATTTTTCTCCTATGTTTAAGTGGAACTGAGCCATATCATAATGTAATTTAGATTCTCAATCTGTTTATGCAGCTAAATTATATCACGATGACACAATTTTATTTAAAAATAAGTAAAAAATCCAAATTTCAAAGGTGCCCTACTTTTAAAGGTGCCCCACTACCCCCTAGCACGATACCACAAAATATATTGCCACCACAGACAGAAGGCAGAGCAATTGAAGTTGAAATAAAGTTTATAGTAATGCTAATAAAGAGATTATTATAACACTATGCAACAAATTGACAACTTTTTTCTGTCTCAGAGGTCCCACATGGTACGTTTGATAGAGTCGAGTCCCCTGATTAAGAATATGGTTTTGGTTTTGCTCAATCACGTCTCATTTTTTTTTTAATTAATAGTTTAATATTTGTTTCTACTTTGCCTTACATTATCCGTTCTATCTCAGATTCTGGTGGACGGAACTTAAAAAATGTGTGTCCGTTGGAAAGGTCATTAGTTGTGCTTCATAACAAAAAAAACTTTGTAAAACCACTCCTTCATGGTGTAAAATTAGAGTTTCTCTAAAAATTACCAAAACAATGGTCTTAAAATGAGGTTTTAAAAATTTGTATAAACAAAACTAAACAAAATATTAAAAATCCATTGACACCAGACGGTAGGGACCACTTAGGACTACAATTTTGGTCCCATTTGCCCCATAAATGCCCCATTTGTTGGTTTTTGTCATTTTCCAAAAATATAATATCCCTAATTTCAGCAAATTTCTCAGAGATTAAGTAATAAATATCTTTTTTATTCCTTAATATTTTACATTATTTCTATTTATTCCCATCCATCCATTTATTTTAATTCTAGTGCAGTTTAATTTCAATATATTCTCGTATAACACTGCACTAATT
Source organism: Phlebotomus papatasi (assembly GCF_024763615.1). Lineage (NCBI taxonomy): Eukaryota > Metazoa > Arthropoda > Insecta > Diptera > Psychodidae > Phlebotomus > Phlebotomus papatasi. The sequence goes on along the minus strand of NC_077223.1, from coordinate 33,368,694 downwards.
TCATTTTCCCGCCGTAAATAAAATGTTAGAAGTACAGTTGATTAAAACGTCTCACGTCCTTAAAGGGTTAAACACTCGTGAAGTTTACTTTACAATTTTTAAAATGCTTAATTTACTAGGAAGTTGAAAAATACTTTTGTAAATATATTAAGTGTACCTTTTTCGAGAAATTGTCTAATTAGGGATATGTTCTATTTTGCTCTGTTCTGTTTTATTTGAATCCAATTTAATGAAATGTGATTCTCCACAAAGCAAGACAATGCAAAAAACCAGTATTTAAAAAAATCCTTTACAAATTACATTCTAATTTTGTGCTTTTCTTAAATTCGAAATAAAACTGAATAATATATACATATAATTATTTATTTGATAGTTTTGCTGAAAAAAGTGAGATCAAGTTAAGAAAAAATTAACACAAATTAACATATATTGAGTCATCAAACAAAAATATAAATTGATTTTAATCAAAAGAATTTTGGTAAGATACGATTATAGACTGTTTTTGTAATAAACATACATTCTTTTCCTGTTATATGTACATTTGAAAATTTACAATTTCTCTCTTTTTCTTCATCTCTTATAATTCCATTATATCCCACATACAAAAATTACTATAATAAAAAGCACGTGCAATAATGTTATTAGATTTTTTTTTCTTTTGCCTATTCTCACTTTGCAAAATCATCTTCAAGTTATGTGTATTTGTCTGACTATATAATAAAATATCCAAAAAAAAAAAACACACTAAAACAATACATAGAAGAGAATAGCAAATAATACAAATAATCTCATCGACTGCCACTTTGCCACTAGTTAAGTAATACTTATTTATTTTCTACATTTTACCAGTTTGCCAAACACATCATCAATCAGCAGCATCATTTTCGAAATAATATTAATAAAATTTTTTGACGAATATTGTGATGAAAAATCACATTGCTCAATGAATATAATTTGCAAGAAGTGCGCCACAAAGGCCATTATTTGAAAGATACTAAAGGAAATCAATATATAAGATTTCCATCATTTGCAAAATGAAGTCATATTTGTTTCAATATTTCTGAACACTTCATACCAAAATTTGTCACGCTAAACCATCAAAACGATGATGTAATTGAGTGTTAAACAACAAAATTTTCTTCCTTTTGCACTAAAAGATCGAGCTTCATTCTGTGCTCATATTTCTAGACTTATTTACTGCAAATTTCGCGATAGTGAAAATATTCTTTATCGCTTTTAACTGAATAATAATTTTAGAAAAAAAAACATTCTCCATCGAATGCGATATTCACACAAAATCGCAAAATGTCTGTTAGACAGTTTGACGCCCTCATTTCACAAAAATTTATTCATGAACCTCTGGATATAATTTTAGAAAAAGAAATTTCACGGGAAAGAAGACATAAACTTTAGATTTGATCAAGGCAATGTTATATAAATGAAGAGTGTGAATTCATATTTAAATTCCACCTGAAATCATCCGCGATATTTTTTTTGTTCATGGCAAAAACTATATTTATGTGTCAATCCTAATGACTAAACAGTCAAAGATGAAGTGAAACTCTTGCAAATTCATTTGACGTGTTTTGATCTTTCAGGCGGAAAGACATAATTTAGGAGATTTAAGCACAAAATCACAATGCGGATTATTGTTTATTTTCTTAAACCTAATACAGGTATCAGTATTCCCGCCCGAATGAGAACTATGTAAATAATATTTTTATTTAATTAAGAATAATTTAAACTGTTTAAAAAATGTTCTATTCAAATTAATAAACTTGTTAAACTTTCAAGGTTTCCCCTTCACAAATTTGTTTCTCGATCATTGTTTCGGATTTGAAAATATCAGCGATGAACTGTAATATAAAACCGTGTGCATAAGATGGATCTATGGCCGAGTGAAGAAAACAATTAAGGATGAGTATCATATCCGGACGAACTACGAACAGAAAGTTCTCGAAGAGACTCCCGACATAATGCCCACAATGATTGGAAAGATAACACCCAGAAAGCTACTGATCAGTAAGCTTGAAGAGACAAAAAGAGGAACTACCAGAGAAAACGATGGAAGTAAGAAGTGGACAGTGTCCTTAAACACCTTGGAGATGCTAAATTGTAAGAGGAACTTACAGAAGAAGGATTGGAAGAGGGCAGTACAAGAAATGCGATCCATTAAAGAAATGTTTCAGTAACATTAGTCAGTAAGAAGTAAATAAATCATATCGGGTTCAATCAAACTTCGAACTAACAAATAACTTCAATAAAATATCGTAAAATTCTTTAAAATTATAAAACAATGAATTTTATGGTAGGGTCAGTGTGCCAAATTTCGGCATAGATGCATATAAGCACCGAAGTACTAAGTTTGAAATGCAATATTTTGAATTCATATTGATATTTTTTGTTACTTCCTTTTCGGGAGGGTTGTGTGGAACCTTGAAAACTAGTTTATCATCTTTGTTTTCTTAAAATCACTTGCTAAAATATTGAAAAATTAATAAAAATATGGACATTGCTTTCGGTAGTATTCCGGCCACTTTGAGTGAAATTCCGGCCACCTTTTTTCTGACCACCTTTTGTGACGCAACGGATAGAAAATTTTAAAACGTCGAACGGAACGAGTTTAATATTTAGTTTAACACGTTTATATGACCCACAAGCCCTGAGATCTTCCGTGTAATTTGCCCTTCCTGAACTCCTTTTCCTATACCTTTTCCACATCATCTTTTTCATAGAAGCGATGGTTTTTTTCTTTGGACATTGTAGAACTCAGAAATTGAAAAAAACACACAAAATGAATAAAAAATTTAGGAAAGCAAAAGATGTTGCCGGAATAGGCAACACTATCTCACCGGAGAGACGCTCACAAACTATATACTTTTTTACGCGAAATACAGGATCCAGCTGGGAAATTTCACCAGAAATTTAAAGATTGATTCACTATTAACATAAACAGAAACAATCTTTAATGAAAACTAATCAATTTTCATGAAAAAGACCGAAGGAAACCTTTTGCACTTCACCACAAATCGTAAGACTGCTAGAAACACAATCGATCTGTCACATTTTTTGTAAGACTCTTTCCACACTGAGTATTTTTACAACGCAATTTAAATTCAAATTATACCTAAAATTTAACGGTCTTTGTGTTAATACATCCTAAAATGAATAAATATTTAAAAGCAAAATGAATTCATTGACTATTCGAAGATTACATACATAATTTTAATTAATTTATTTCCATGGCCGAAATTACACTCAAAGTGGCAGAAATTAGAAGCTGGCCGAATTTGGCACACTTCCCCTATTCCTTTGAAAATTTAACTTATTTCAGAATTTGATAAGCAAGTCTTTATAACAAAATTTGTTATTAAACCTTCATACCTTGAAGGCTGTTACAGTTAAATATTCATGGAAGATTTGAATTCGAAAGTAAAGTGATAAGCTCTGTAAAAAGGATTTGCAATATTTGTTTAGATATTTGCTTTCAAAATCTAAATCACTACGTAGATTTGAATATTTCTCGAAATCCAAACGTTCTTATCTTTCCACCTTGAAAAACCGTCGAAAGAATGTTTATATAAATAAATCATTTTCGAAGCAAGCATTAAACACAAAACTGTATTTTTGAGGGTATAAAGAAGAAATAATTTAAAAAAAAATAAGATTAAAATAAAGCCTGGTTTAACAAAGTTATGGAAATCCAATTGAAGTTGAAATATTTGTAAGTTGACAGTATAATTCTTTTTCAGAAAAACATGAATGTTTCGTTATTCTGAATATTGATTACTACCATATTTTCACCAGTTTCAGAACTCTAAAAACGCTACAACAAAACAAGTTTAAAAAATAAAGTAAACAACATTTTGAGTCATAAAACATCAACGAAAAAGTTTTGGATCACATATTCAGATTCAGATAGTGCCATACCCTTAATCAATGCGTTCATTTCCCTTTATACCCAAAAAAAAAAACACACCTTACCTCACCACATAATTTATTGTGACCCTTTAAAATCGATATGCCCTTCGAAACACGCCCCCTGATTTATTGTTTCTTTTTTTCCTCACTGTTTGAACAAATTTTTCGATTTTAACATTTCAAACATAAAATTTATTTACACAGAAACCAAACTCTTCTGGATTTTTTCTTCTCAAGTAGAAGCGTGAAAGCACAAGAGATGGCTCAATTATGAATCATCAGGCATCACGCCAGATTCTACACCGACATTTTTTATCAATTCTTTTGCTTTTCCCGCATATCCAAATTTTGCCACATAAAATTTTTACATCTTTTTCTCTCTGACTCATCATATCAAGACTTTCAAGTATGTACATTTTTATGAGAAAAACCAGAATATATGTAATGCATTTGTTTTCTTTTATTGCAATTGCATAAAATTGCAGCAGGTGTCTTTGAGTATGGAAGAAACGATCGTTTGCTGTTTCAAGAGAAGATACAAAAATTGTTTGAATTGATTGAAATAAATATACAACTCTCCCTTGTGGTATAGATATCATCTGCCGGGGTGTTTCTGGCTATCAAGCACACACTCCCTGTGACAATTAACCCAAAAACGATAGGAGAGAATTTATTGCAAATCAACCCTCATCATCAGACACCAAATCTCCCTTTCCCATTCCTCTCTCAGTCAGTCACATAAACATTCATCAACAATTTAATTTCTGGAGATCTTTTATAGCTCAAACTCTATAGAGAAAGCAATATAATCCTTCGATTTTTCAATATCTCAAAATAACCCCCCAAATAAGCCCAATTTTCTTTTTAATTTTTAAATAATTTTGTGAATATCGTTTTACAAAAAAAAATACGTTGCAATATTTTAAATTTGTTCAACTGCCCTGAGATCTAAAGAAAAAATCAGGGGGGTAGCCAGTGTGATAAAATGGAGAAAATGCGAAGTTACTTGCAATTTTCGAACTCATTTGAAGTATAATTACATAAAAAAGTTTTCTTAGTGCACTGAAAAGGATGAGAACTTTGCCAAAAAGGTCACCGATTTTTAATTTGCATTGAACTAAGATACGTAAAGCCCGTATAAATAATGTTGCTTCTTTTCCACAGTCCTAAGGTTTAATTATTTCAAGCAGTTCATAAAAAAATATCAATTGATTTATCAATTTGAACATTTTTTTTTTAAACAAAGCATTTTTCGAGTAGTGTACTAACGGTCGATTTGAATTTGAATTGAAGTTACTCCTCTGGAAAAAATTGTGAAAGATAGGGGCTTGGGGTATTCTGGAACCCCTCCTCTTAAATCTACCTTTAATAAACAAAACTTTTCTAACATCACATTGCATTAGTTTTTATGTTATCTAAAAATGTATACTCTTCTTTAAAGTAATGCCCTAAACACACTTACGTCTTAAGCCGAGAGATGGCATAATGTAATCAAGTAATGATTAGATTACATTTCTATAAGTTTTTGACTGATGGCCATATCTCGACTAAAGCCGGGAAACGGCTTAGTTAGTGGAAAACTGATGGAAATTTAATCAAATCATTATTTT